>NC_142748.1:2042452-2205437 GCF_051943395.1 Hippocampus bargibanti | reverse complement strand
AAAGATCAAGAAAGCTGCAGGACCTGACAGAGTGTCCCCCTCCTGCCTGAGAGACTGCCTGACCAGCTGGCTCCGGTCTTCACACAAATCTTCAACAGATCCTGGAGCAGTGTGAAGTCCCATCCTGCTTCAAACAGTCTACTATCGTCCCAGTTCCAAAGAAACCAGCACCCTCGGGATTGAACGACTATAGACCTGTCGCTCTGACATCTGTGGTCATGAAGTCCTTTGAACGCCTCGTGCTGAACCACCTAAAGAACATCACCGGACCTCTGCTAGATCCTCTTCAGTTTGCCTACCGGGCAAACAGGTCTGTGGAGGATGCAGTCAACATCGGACTGCATCACATCCTCGACCACCTTGACAACACAGGGACCTACGCAAGGATCCTGTTTGTGGACTACAGCTCTGCGTTCAATACCATCATCCCAGAACTCCTCATCCCCAAACTTCTCCAGCTTAGTGTGTCCCCCACGATCTGCCAGTGGACCCTCAGCTTCCTGACAGGACGGACACAACAGGTCAGACTGGGAAATATATCATCAACAACACGAACCACGAGCACTGGAGCCCCGCAGGGATGCGTCATCTCTCCATTGCTCTTCTCTCTCTACACGAACAACTGCACCTCAACGCACCCAGCTGTCAAATTCATAAAGTTCGCAGACGACACCACGGTCATCGGTCTCATCAAAGACGGCGACGAGTCTGCGTACCGACAACAAGTGGAGCAGCTGGAGCTCTGGTGCAGCCGTCACAACCTGGAGCTGAATACGCTCAACACAGTTGAGATGGTGGACTTCAGGAAACATCCATCACCACAGCTACCCCTCACACTATCCAACTGCCTGGTGTCAACCGTTGAGACCTTCAAGTTCCTGGGAATCACAGTCTCCAGGACATGAAGTGGGAGGTCAACACCAACTCTATCCTGAAAAAGGCCCAACAGAGAATGTACTTCCTGAGGCTGCTAAAGAAGCATGGCCTGCCACAGGAGGTGCTGCAACATTTCTACACGGCTGTCATCGAATCCATCCTGTGTTCTTCCATCACCGTTTGGTTCGGGGCCGCCACAAAAATGGACAAAATCCGACTTCAACGGACAGTTAGGACGGCGGAAAAAATCATTGGCACCGCCCTACCCACTCTCGAGGACTTGCACACTGCATGAATCCAAACTAGGGCGCGGAAAATCCTACTGGACCCTCCGCACCCTGCCCACCACCTTTTCCAGCTACTCCCATCAGGCAGGCGCTACCGATCCATGCGCACCAAATCCAGCAGACATTTAAACAGCTTCTTCCCCCCAAGCCTTAAGGGCTAGGGTTACTTTCTGGGTTTACTTGTTCGGGTTACTTGTTAGGGTTAAGTTTACTTTCTGGGGTTACTTTTTAGGGTTACTTGTTAGGGTTCGGGTTACTTTTTAGGGCTAGGGTTACTTTCTGGGTTTAAATGTTAGGGTTACTTGTTAGGGCTAGGGTTACTTTCTGGGTTTACTTGTTAGGGTTATTTGTTAGGGTTATGGTTACTTGTTAGGGTTAGGGTTACTTTCTGGGTTTACTTGTTAGGGTTACTTGTTAGGGTTAAGTTAACTTTCTGGGGTTACTTTTAGGGTTACTTGTTAGGGTTCGGGTTACTTGTTAAGGTTACTTGTCAGGGTTAAGGTTACTTTCTGGGGTTACTTGCTGGGGTTACTTGTTAGGGTTACTTGTTAGGGTTACTTGTTAGGGTTAGGGTTACTTGCTGGGGTTACTTGTTAGGGTTACTTGTTAGGGCTAGGGTTACTTTCTGGGTTTACTTGTTAGGGTTACTTGTTAGGGTTAGGGTTACTTGCTGGGGTTACTTGTTAGGGTTACTTGTTAGGGCTAGGGTTACTTTCTGGGTTTACTTGTTAGGGTTACTTGTTAGGGTTAAGGTTACTTTCTGGGATTACTTTTAGGGTTACTTGTTAGGGTTAGGGTTACTTGTCAGGGTTAAGGTTACTTTCTGGGTTTACTTGTTAGGGTTACTTGTTAGGGTTAGGGTTATTTGCTGGGGTTACGTTAGGGTTACTTGTTTTGGCTAGGGTTACTTTCTGGGTTTACTTGTTAGGGTTGCTTGTTAGGGCTAGGGTTACTTTCTGGGTTTACTTGTTCGGGTTACTTGTTAGGGTTAAGTTAACTTTCTGGGGTTACTTTTTAGGGTTACTATTTAGGGTTCGGGTTACTTGTTAGGGCTAGGATTACTTTCTGGGTTTAAATGTTAGGGTCACTTGTTAGGGCTAGGGTTACTTTCTGGGTTTACTTGTTAGGGTTATTTGTTAGGGTTATGGTTACTTGTTAGGGTTAGAGTTACTTTCTGGGTTTACTTGTTTGGGTTACTTGTTAGGGTTAAGTTAACTTTCTGGGGTTACTTTTATGGTTACTTGTTAGGGTTCGGGTTACTTGTTAAGGTTACTTGTCAGGGTTAAGGTTACTTTCTGGGGTTACTTGCTGGGGTTACTTGTTAGGGTTACTTGTTAGGGCTAGGGTTACTTTCTGGGTTTACTTGTTAGGGTTACTTGTTAGGGTTAGGGTTACTTTCTGGGTTTACTTGTTACGGTTACTTGTTAGGGCTAGGGTTACTTTCTGGGTTTACTTGTTAGGGTTACTTGTTAGGGTTAAGGTTACTTTCTGGGATTACTTTTAGGGTTACTTGTTAGGGTTAGGGTTACTTGTCAGGGTTAAGGTTACTTTCTGGGTTTACTTGTTAGGGTTACTTGTTAGGGTTAGGGTTATTTGCTGGGGTTACGTTAGGGTTACTTGTTTTGGCTAGGGTTACTTTCTGGGTTTACTTGTTAGGGTTGCTTGTTAGGGCTAGGGTTACTTTCTGGGTTTACTTGTTCGGGTTACTTGTTAGGGTTAAGTTAACTTTCTGGGGTTACTTTTTAGGGTTACTATTTAGGGTTCGGGTTACTTGTTAGGGCTAGGGTTACTTTCTGGCTTTAAATGTTAGGGTTACTTGTTAGGGCTAGGGTTACTTTCTGGGGTTACTTTTTAGGGTTCCTTGTTAGGGTGAGGGTTACTTGTTAGGATTAGGGTTACTTGTCAGGGTTAGGGTTACTTTCTGGGGTTACCTTTTAGGGTTACTTGTTAGGGTTATGGTTACTTGTCAGGTTTAAGGTTACTTTCTGTGTTTACTTGTTAGGGTTACTTGTTATGGCTAGGGTTACGTTCTGGGTTTACTTTTTAGGGTTACTTGTTAGGGTTAAGGTTACTTCCTGGGGTTACTTGTTAGTGTTACTTGTTAGGGTTAAGGTTACTTTCTGGCATTACTTTTAGGGTTACTTGTTAGGGTTAGGGTTACTTGTCAGGGTTAAGGTTACTTTCTGTGTTTACTTGTTAGGGTTGCTTGTTAGGGCTAGGGTTACTTTCTGGGTTTACTTGTTCGGGTTACTTGTTAGGGTTAAATTAACTTTCTGGGGTAACTTTTTAAGGTTACTTGTTCGGGTTAGATTTACTTGATGGGGTTACTTGTTAGGGTTAAGGTTACTTTCTGGGGTTACTTGTTCGTGTTAGGGATACTTGCTGGGGTTACTTGTTAGGGTTAGTTGTTAGGATTAGGGTTACTTGTCAGGGTTAGGGTTACTTTCTGGGGTTACATTTTAGGGTCACTTGTTCGGGTTAGGGTTAATTTATGGGTTTAGCTGTGAGGATCATAAGACCTTTTTATTGCCTTAAACGCATTTTCAGAGCAAGAGAGACACTTTTTCGGCACTTAAGATTTTCTTCGCGATTTTAAGTTTTATTATGAGTAGTGTCTTTTTAGGATAAAGAGTGACAATCTGACATTTGTACAAGTGAAAAAAATGAAGATTCAGCCTTTTGTTTAGCTGTGAGCATCACACGAACTTTTTATTGCCTTAAACGCATTTTCAGAGCAAGATAAACACGATTTATGAACAAAATGTTTTTTTCATGTTTTTAACTTTTAAGGTGAAATGTTTTTCTAATTAGGCTGCAGAATGCTAATCTAACACTTATTCAAGTGAAAAAAAATGAAGATTCAGCCTTTCGTTTAGCTATGAGGATCATCAGAACTTGTTATTGCCTTAAACGCATTTTCAGAGCAAGAAAAACACTTTTTTGCACTTTTTTGGTTTTCTTCATTGTTTTAAATTTTATGATGACATTTGTGTCTATATAGGCTGCAGAGTGGTAGTCTGACACTTATAACAGTGACAACATGAAGATTCTGCCTTTCGTTTAGCTGTGAGGATCATCTTAACTTTTTATTGCCTCAACGCATTTTCAGAGCAAGAGAAACTCTTTTTCGGCACTTAAGGTTTTCTTGTGATGATGCCATAGTATCATCATCAAAACTTGTTCGGGTTAGATTTACTTGATGGGGTTACTTGTTAGGGTTAGGGTTATTTGTTGGGGTTAGGGTTACTTGTTAGGGTTAAGGTTACTTTCTGGGGTTACTTGCTGGGGTTACTTGTTAGGGTTACTTGTTAGGGTTATGGTTACTTGCTGGGGTTACTTGTTAGGGTTACTTGTTAGGGCTAGGGTTACTTTCTGGGTTTACTTGTTAGGGTTACTTGTTAGGGCTAGGGTTACTTTCTGGGTTTACTTGTTAGGGTTACTTGTTAGGGCTAGGGTTACTTTCTGGGGTTACTTGTTAGGGTTACTTGTTAGGGTTAAGGTTACTTTCTGGGATTACTTTTAGGGTTACTTGTTAGGGTTAGGGTTACTTGTCAGGGTTAAGGTTATTTTCTGTGTTTACTTGTTCGGGTTACTTGTTAGGGTTGAGTTAACTTTCTGGGGTTACTTTTTAGGGTTACTTGTTAGGGTTCGGGTTACTTGTTAGGGCAAGGGTTGCTTTCTGGGGTTACTTTTTAGGGTTCCTTGTTAGGTTGAGGGTTACTTGTTAGGATAAGGGTTACTTGTCAGGGTTAGGGTTACTTTCTGGGGTAACCTTTTACGGTTACTTGTTAGGGTTAAGTTTACTTGCTGGGGTTACTTGTTAGGGTTACTTGTTAGGCTTAGGGTTACTTGTCAGGTTTAAGGTTACTTTCTGTGTTTACTTGTTAGGGTTACTTGTTATGGCTAGGGTTGTGTTCTGGGTTACTTGTTAGGGTTACTTGTTAGGGTTAAGGTTACTTTCTGGGGTTACTTGTTAGGGTTAAGGTTACTTTCTGGGATTACTTTTAGGGGTACTTGTTAGGGTTAGGGTTACTTGTCAGGGTTAAGGTTACTTTCTGTGTTTACTTGTTAGGGTTGCTTGTTAGGGCTAGGGTTACATTCTGGGTTTACTTGTTCGGGTTACTTGTTAGGGTTAAGTTAACTTTCTGGGGTTACTTTTTAAGGTTACTTGTTAGGGTTCGGGTTACTTGTTAGGGTTACTTGTCAGGGTTAAGGTTACTTTCTGTGTTTACTTGTTAGGGTTACTTGTTAGGGTTACTTTTTAGGGTTAGGGTTACTTGCTGGGGTTACTTGTTAGGGTGCTTTGTTAGGGCTAGGGTTACTTTCTGGGTTTACTTGTTAGGGTTACTAGTTAGGGCTAGGGTTACTTTCTGGGGTTACTTGTTAGGGTTAAGGTTACTTTCTGGGATTACTTTTAGGGTTACTTGTTAGGGTGAGGGTTACTTGTCAGGTTTAAGGTTACTTTCTGTGTTTACTTGTTAGGGCTAGGGTTACTTTCTGGGTTTACTTGTCCGGGTTACTTGTTAGGGTTAAGTTAACTTTCTGGGGTTACTTTTTCGGGTTACTTGTTAGGGTTCGGGTTACTTGTTAGGGCTAGGGTTACTTTCTGGGTTTAAATGTTAGTGTTACTTGTTATGGCTAGGGTTACTTTCTGGGGTTACTTTTTAGGGTTCCTTGTTAGGGTGAGGGTTACTTGTTAGGATTAGGGTTACTTGTCAGGGTTAGGGTTACTTTCTGGGGTTACCTTTTAGAGTTACTTGTTAGGGTTAAGGTTACTTGCTGGGGTTACTTGTTAGGGTTACTTGTTAGGCTTAGGGTTACTTGTCAGGTTTAAGGTTACCCTCTGTGTTTACTTGTTAGGGTTACTTGTTATGGCTAGGGTTGCATTCTGGGTTACTTGTTAGGGTTACTTGTTAGGGTTAAGGTTACTTTCTGGGGTTACTTGTTAGTGTTACTTGTTAGGGTTAAGGTTCCTTTCTGGGATTACTTTTAGGGTTATTTTTTAGGGTTAGGGTTACTTGTCAGGGTTAAGGTTACTTTCTGTGTTTACTTGTTAGGGTTGCTTGTTAGGGCTAGGGTTACTTTCTGGGTTTTCTTGTTCGGGTTACTTGTTAGGGTTAAGTTAACTTTCTGGGGTTACTTTTTAAGGTTACTTGTTAGGGTTCGGGTTACTTGTTAGGGTTACTTGTCAGGGTTAAGGTTACTTTCTGTGTTTACTTGTTAGGGTTACTTGTTAGGGTTACTTTCTGGGGTTACTTGTTAGGGTTAGTGTTACTTTCTGGGGTTACTTGCTGGGGTTACTTGTTAGGGTTACTTGTTAGGGTTAGGGTTACTTGCTGGGGTTACTTGTTAGGGTTACTTGTTAGGGCTAGGGTTACTTTCTGGGTTTACTTGTTAGAGTTACTTGTTAGGGCTAGGGTTACTTTCTGGGGTTACTTGTTAGGGTTAATTATTAGGGTTAAGGTTACTTTCTGGGATTACTTTTAGGGTTACTTGTTAGGGTTACTTGTCAGGGTTAAGGTTACTTTCTGTGTTTACTTGTTAGGGTTGCTTGTTAGGGCTAGGGTTACTTTCTGGTTTTACTTGTTCTGGTTACTTGTTAGGGTTAAGTTTACTTTCTGGGGTTACTTTTTAGGGTTACTTGTTAGGGTTCGGGTTACTTGTTAGGGCTAGGGTTACTTTCTGGGTTTAAATGTTAGGGTTACTTGTTAGGGCTAGGGTTAGTTGTTAGGGTTAGGGTTACTTTCTGGGTTTACTTGTTAGGGTTACTTGTTAGGGCTAGGGTTGTGTTCTGGGTTACTTGTTAGGGTTACTTGTTAGGGTTAAGGTTACTTTCTGGGGTGACTTGTTAGTGTTACTTGTTAGGGTTAAGGTTACTTTCTGGGATTACTTTTAGGGTTACTTGTTAGGGTTAGGGTTACTTGTCAGGGTTCAGGTTACTTTCTGGGTTTACTTGTTAGGGTTGCTTGTTAGGGCTAAGGTTACATTCTGGGTTTACTTGTTCGGGTTACTTGTTATGGTTAAGTTAACTTTCTGGGGTTACTTTTTAGGGTTACTTGTTAGGGTTCGGGTTACTTGTTAGGGCTAGGGTTACTTTCTGGGTTTAAATGTCAGTGTTACTTGTTAGGGTTACTTGTTAGGGCTAGGGTTACTTTCTGGGTTTACTTGTTAGGGTTACTTGTTAGGGCTAGGGTTACTTTCTGGGGTTACTTTTTAGGGTTTCTTGTTAGGATGAGGGTTACTTTCTGGGTTTACTTGTTAGGGTTCGGGTTACTTGTTAGGGTTACTTGTCAGGGTTAAGGTTACTTTCTGTGTTTACTTGTTAGGGTTACTTGTTAGGGTTACTTGTTAGGGTTACTTGTTAGGGTTAGGGTTACTTGCTGGGGTTACTTGTTAGGATTACTTGTTAGGGCTAGGGTTACTTTCTGGGTTTACTTCTTAGGGTTACTAGTTAGGGCTAGGGTTACTTTCTGGGGTTACTTGTTAGGGTTAAGGTTACTTTCTGGGATTACTTTTAGGGTTACTTGTTAGGGTTAGGGTTACTTGTCAGGTTTAAGGTTACTTTATGTGTTTACTTGTTAGGGTTGCTTGTTAGGGCTAGGGTTACTTTCTGGGTTTACTTGTCCGGGTTACTTGTTAGGGTTAAGTTAACTTTCTGGGGTTACTTTTTCGGGTTACTTGTTAGGGTTCGGGTTACTTGTTAGGGCTAGGGTTACTTTCTGGGTTTAAATGTTAGTGTTACTTGTTATGGCTAGGGTTACTTTCTGGGGTTACTTTTTAGGGTTCCTTGTTAGGGTGACGGTTACTTGTTAGGATTAGGGTTACTTGTCAGGGTTAGGGTTACTTTCTGGGGTTACCTTTTAGAGTTACTTGTTAGGGTTACGGTTACATGCTGGGGTTACTTGTTAGGGTTACTTGTTAGGCTTAGGGTTACTTGTCAGGTTTAAGGTTACTTTCTGTGTTTACTTGTTAGGGTTACTTGTTATGGCTAGGGTTGCGTTCTGGGTTACTTGTTAGGGTTACTTGTTAGGGTTAAGGTTACTTTCTGTTTTTTTCTTGTTAGGGTTGCTTGTTAGGGCTAGGGTTACTTTCTGGGTTTACTTGTTCGGGTTACTTGTTAGGGTTAAGTTAAGTTTCTGGGGTTACTTTTTAAGGTTACTTGTTAGGGTTTGGGTTACTTGTTAGGGTTACTTGTCAGGGTTAAGGTTACTTTCTGGGGTTACTTGTTAGGGTTACTTGTTAGGCTTAGGGTTACTTGTCAGGGTTAAGTTTACTTTCTGTGTTTACTTGTTAGGGTTACTTGTTAGGGTTAGGGTTACTTTCTGGGGTTACTTGTTAGGGTTAGTGTTACTTTCTGGGGTTACTTGCTTGGGGTTACTTGTTAGGGTTACTTGTTAGGGTTAGGGTTACTTGCTGGGGTTACTTGTTAGGGTTACTTGTTAGGGTTACTTGTTAGGGCTAGGGTTACTTTCTGGGTTTACTTGTTAGGGTTACTTGTTAGGGCTAGGGTTACTTTCTGTGGTTACTTGTTAGGGTTACTTGTTAGGGTTAAGGTTACTTTCTGGGATTACTTTTAGGATTACTTGTGAGGGTTACTTGTCAGGTTACGTTTACTTTCTGTGTTTACTTGTTAGGGTTGTTTGTTAGGGCTAGGGTTACTTTCTGGGTTTACTTGTTCGGGTTACTTGTTAGGGTTAAGTTAACTTCCTGGGGTTACTTTTTAGGGTTACTTGTTAGGGTTCGGGTTACTTGTTAGGGCTAGGGTTACTTTCTGGGTTTAAATGTCAGTGTTACTTGTTAGGGTTACTTGTTAGGGCTAGGGTTACTTTCTGGGTTTACTTGTTAGGGTTACTTGTTAGGGCTAGGGTTACTTTCTGGGGTTACTTTTTAGGGTTTCTTGTTAGGATGAGGGTTACTTGTCAGGGTTAGGGTTACTTTCTGAGGTTACCTTTTAGGGTTACTTGTTAGGGTTAAGTTTACTTGCTGGGGTTACTTGTTAGGGTTACTTGATAGGCTTAGGGTTACTTGTCAGGTTTAAGGTTACTTTCTGTGTTTACTTGTTAGGGTTACTTGTTATGGCTAGGGTTGCGTTCTGGGTTACTTGTTAGGGTTACTTGTTAGGGTTAAGGTTACTTTCTGGGGTTACTTGTTAGTGTTACTTGTTAGGGTTAAGGTTACTTTCTGGGATTACTTTTAGGGTTACTTGTTAGGGTTAGGGTTACTTGTCAGGGTTAAGGTTACTTTCTGTGTTTACTTGTTAGGGTTGCTTGTTAGGGCTAGGGTTACTTTCTGGGTTTACTTGTTCGGGTTACTTGTTAGGGTTAAGTTAACTTTCTGGGGTTACTTTTTTAAGGTTACTTGTTAGGGTTACTTGTCAGGGTTAAGGTTACTTTCTGGGGTTACTTGTTAGGGTTACTTGTTAGGCTTACGGTTACTTGTCAGGGTTAAGTTTACTTTCTGTGTTTACTTGTTAGGGTTACTTGTGAGGGTTAGGGTTACTTTCTGGGGTTACTTGTAAGGGTTAGTGTTACTTTCTGGGGTTACTTGCTGGGGTTACTTGTTAGGGTTACTTGTTAGGGTTAGGGTTACTTGCTGGGGTTACTTGTTAGGGTTACTTGTTAGGGCTAGGGTTACTTTCTGGGTTTACTTGTTAGGGTTACTTGTTAGGGCTAGGGTTACTTTCTGGGGTTACTTGTTAGGGTTACTTGTTAGGGTTAAGGTTACTTTCTGGGATTACTTTTAGGGTTACTTGTTAGGGCTAGGGTTACTTTCTGGGTTTACTTGTTCGGGTTACTTGTTAGGGTTAAGTTAACTTTCTGGGGTTACTCTTTATGGTTACTTGTTAGGGTTCGCGTTACTTGTTAGGGCTAGGGTTACTTTCTGGGTTTAAATGTTAGAGTTACTTGTTAGGGCTAGGGTTACTTTCTGGGGTTACTTTTTAGGGTTCTTGTTAGGGTGAGGGTTACTTGTTAGGATTAGGGTTACTTGTCAGGGTTAGGGTTACTTTCTGGAGTTACCTTTTAGGGTTACTTGTTAGGGTTAGGGTTAATTGTCAGGTATAAGGTTACTTTCTGTGTTTACTTGTTAGGGTTACTTGTTAGGGTTAAGGTTACTTTCTGGGGTTACTTGTTAGTGTTAGGGATACTTGCTGGGGTTACTTGGTAGGGTTAGTTGTTAGGATCAGGGTTACTTGTCAGGGTTAGGGTTACTTTCTGGGGTTATATTTTAGGGTTACTTGTTAGGGTTAGGGTTACTTGTCAGGGTTACGGTTACTTTCTGGGGTTACTTGTTAGGGCTACGGTTACTTTCTGGGTTTACTTGTTAGGGTTACTTGTTAGGGTTAAGGTTACTTGTTAGGGTTAGGGTTACTTTCTGGGTTTACTTGTTAGGGTTACTTGTTAGGGTTAAGTTAACTTTCTGGGGTTACTTTAGGGGTTACTTGTTAGGGTTCGGGTTACTTGTTAGGGTTACTTGTTAGGGTTACTTGTTAGGGCTAGGGTTACTTTCTGTGTTTACTTGTTAGGGTTACTTGTTAGGGTTAAGGTTACTTTCTGGGATTGCTTTTAGGGTTACTTGTTAGGGTTAGGGTTACTTGTCAGGGTTAAGGTTACTTTCTGTGTTTACTTGTTAAGGTTGCTTGTTAGGGCTAGGGTTACTTGCTGGGTTTACTTGTTCGGGTTACTTGTTAGGGTTAAGATAACTTTCTGGCGTTACTTTTTAGGGTTACTTGTTAGGGTTCGGGTTACTTGTTAGGGCTAGGGTTACTTTCTGGGTTTAAATGTTAGGGTTAATTGTTAGGGCTAGGGTTACTTTCTGGGGTTACTTTTTAGGGTTCCTTGTTAGGGTGAGGGTTACTTGTTAGGATTAGGGTTACTTGTCAGGGTTAGGGTTACTTTCTGGGGTTACCTTTTAGGGTTACTTGTTAGGGTTAGGGTTACTTGTCAGGGTTAAGGTTACTTGCTGGAGTTACTTGTTAGGGTTACTTTTTAGGCTTAGGGTTACTTGTCAGGGTTAAGGTTACTTTCTGTGTTTACTTGTTAAGGTTGCTTGTTAGGGCTAGGGTTACTTGCTGGGTTTACTTGTTCGGGTTACTTGTTAGGGTTAAGATAACTTTCTGGCGTTACTTTTTAGGGTTACTTGTTAGGGTTCGGGTTACTTGTTAGGGCTAGGGTTACTTTCTGGGTTTAAATGTTAGGGTTAATTGTTAGGGCTAGGGTTACTTTCTGGGGTTACTTTTTAGGGTTCCTTGTTAGGGTGAGGGTTACTTTTTTAGGATTAGGGTTACTTGTCAGGGTTAGGGTTACTTTCTGGGGTTACCTTTTAGGGTTACTTGTTAGGGTTAGGGTTACCTGTCAGGGTTAAGGTTACTTGCTGGGGTTACTTGTTGGGGTTACTTGTTAGGGTTAGGGTTACTTGCTGGGGTTACTTGTTAGGGTTACATGTTAGGGCTAGGGTTACTTTCTGGGTTTACTTGCTAGGGTTACTTGTTAGGGCTAGGGTTACTTTCTGGGGATACTTGTTAGGGTTACTTGTTAGGGTTAAGGTTACTTGCTGGGGTTACCTGTTAGGGTTACTTGATAGGCTTAGGGTTACTTGTCAGGTTTAAGGTTACTTTCTGTGTTTAGTTGTTAGGGTTACTTGCTATGGCTAGGGTTGCGTTCTGGGTTTACTTGTTAGGGTTACTTGTTAGGGTTAAGGTTACTTTCTGGTGTTACTTGTTAGTGTTACTTGTTAGGGTTAAGGTTACTTTCTGGGATTACTTTTAGGGTTACTTGTTAGGGTTAGGGTTACTTGTCAGGGTTAAGGTTACTTTCTGTGTTTACTTGTTAGGGTTGCCTGTTAGGGCTAGGGTTACTTTCTGGGTTTACTTGTTCGGGTTACTTGTTATGGCTAGGGTTACGTTCCGGGTTTACTTGTTAGGGTTACTTGTTCGGGTTAAGGTTACTTTCTGGGATTACTTTTAGTGTTACTTGTCAGGGTTAGGGTTACTTTCTGGGGTTACATTTTAGGGTTACTTGTTAGGGTTAGGGTTACTTGTCAGGGTTACGGTTACTTTCTGGGGTTACTTGTTAGGGTTACTTGTTAGGGCTAGGGTTACTTTCTGGGTTTACTTGTTCTGGTTACTTGTTAGGGTTAAGTTAACTTTCTGGCTTTACTTTTTAAGGTTACTTGTTAGGGTTCGGGTTACTTGTTAGGGTTACTTGTCAGGGTTAAGGTTACTTTCTGGGGTTCCTTGTTAGGGTTCATTGTTAGGGTGAGGGTTACTTGTTAGGATTAGGGTTACTTGTCAGGGCTAGGGTTACTTTCTGGGGTTACTTGTTAGGGTTCATGCACACACACAAGGAATGCTCTTACGCACACACGCACACACACACACACCAACGGCTCAAATGACTTCGCCCCCACCCTTTTTTCTCTCCGAGACAAAGAACTTTCTCTGTGCCACGATGCTAGCATAGACAAACCAAGTTAAGAATGTATTTTTGATCTTATTTCTTTCCTCTCGACTCAGTACTATGACAGCTGCCCTAAAACACTTCCGCTCTTCAGAATAAAAGCGGTTCACCACACAAACTGAATCCCAGCTATCACCACCTTGTGAACAATATTCTTTCGCTGGAAAACTTCCGATTCACAATTCGGCGTGTGGATATTGCGTGCACCTTAATATGCACTCCTCCACCGGCACACGTATTCTCATTTGGCCACCTTGCCTAACGAAAATCGCTTCACACCGGTCCGTACGTGAGTCAAGTGGAAAAGACCGTCTCTGGCCAAGAAGAGGTCTCACAATGCATTCAAACAATGGCTGCTAGCTAGCGCGCTACTTACTTAGTGAACTTTTGAATGCTGCCGTGTAGTCCTTCAGCCAGAACGCGAGGAGCCACAACGCCACCAGAAAGTTGTGATTCTTTCCGTCTCTCGAGCGGAGGATTGCAGGAGCAGGCTTCAGTGAAGAACGAAAAAAACCTTCGTTTCTTCCGTAGGTCGCCCCAATCAAAGAGCAGATTTGACGCGCATCTCAATGCGGGTCTCCCGTCAAAAAATCATAAAACGGGTCAACCACCAGGAGCTTCTTTAGCTCCCGTCTCGCCTTGATTGGTCGCCCAATGTGGTCCTCGAGCAAAGACTGGTTGACTTGGCACGGGTTTCTTGGCACCAATTAATGTCCGGTTAAAACTTCGTTTGTCTTTCCTGGTTCGCGCATTGTCTGGAGTTCACTTGATAAAAATATCAGCAAGTACAATAGATGGTGAACAAAAAACTACTTTATTCTAATGAGACAGAGAAAGCACTTCTCGTCTCGGTGGGACGAAGACATGAGCACAAGAGCACAAAGAACAAAGAGAAAGAGCAAAAGAGAACGAGCTCCTGCTCCGACAAGTTTTTAAACATACAGAGTGGCGATCTGTTGTCCAATCAGTTGCGAACAAGTCGACCTTTCCCGTCCAATCGGTTACGAGCAATTCAGTGTTGGGCGGGTCTCAGATTGCAGTTGGAGCTGTTGCTTTTTCTCCACGACTATTGACTAATAAGACTGATAGTTTTATTTAACTAAATTAGACTGAAATTAAACGTGCACAATTCATTATATATGCTAAGCTAAACATGAAAAAACATATGTTTACTTAATCTAAACATGAAATAACGTAATATGTTTACTAATGTGCATAAACACTCTATCAGTTACTTTCTGGGGTTACTTTTTAGGGTTCCTTGTTAGGGTGAGGGTTACTTGTTAGGATTAGGGTTACTTGTCAGGGTTAGTGTTACTTTCTGGGGTTACCTTTTAGGGTTACTTGTTAGGGTTAGGGTTACTTGTCAGGTTTAAGGTTACTTTCTGTGTTTACTTGTTAGGGTTACTTGTTATGGCTAGGGTTACGTTCTGGGTTTACTTGTTAGGGTTACTTGTTAGGGTTAAAGTTACTTTCCGGGGTTACTTGTTAGTGTTAGGGATACTTGCTGGCGTTACTTGTTAGGGTTAGTTGTTAGGATCAGGGTTACTTGTCAGGGTTAGGGTTACTTTCTGGGGTTACCTTTTAGGGTTACTTGTTAGGGTTAGGGTTACTTGTCAGGGTTACGGTTACTTTCTGGGGTTACCTTTTAGGGTTACTTGTTAGGGTTAAGGTTACTTGCTGGGGTTACTTGTTAGGGTTACTTGTTAGGCTTAGGGTTACTTGTCAGGTTTAAGGTAACTTTCTGTGTTTACTTGTTAGGGTTACTTGTTATGGCTAGGGTTGCGTTCTGGGTTACTTGTTAGGGTTACTTGTTAGGGTTAAGGTTACTTTCAGGGGTTACTTGTTAGTGTTACTTGTTAGGGTTAAGGTTACTTTCTGGGATTACTTTTAGGGTTACTTGTTAGGGTTAGGGTTACTTGTCAGTGTTAAGGTTACTTTCTGTGTTTACTTGTTAGGGTTGCTTGTTCGGGCTAGGGTTACTTTCTGGGTTTACTTGTTCGGGTTACTTGTTAGGGTTAAGTTAACTTTCTGGGGTTACTTTTTAAGGTTACTTGTTTGGGTTCGGGTTACTTGTTAGGGTTACTTGTTAGGGTTACTTGTCAGGGTTAAGGTTACTTTCTGGGGTTACTTGTTAGGGTTACTTGTTAGGCTTAGGGTTACTTCTCAGGGTTAAGTTTACTTTCTGTGTTTACTTGTTAGGGTTACTTGTTAGGGTTAGGGTTACTTTCTGGGGTTACTTGTTAGGGTTAGTGTTACTTTCTGGGGTTACTTGCTAGGGTTACTTGTTAGGGTTACTTGTTAGGGTTATGGTTACTTGCTGGGGTTACCCTTTAGGGTTACTTGTTAGGGCTAGGGTTGCTTTCTGGGTTTACTTGTTAGGGTTACTTGTTAGGGCTAGGGTTACTTTCTGGGGGTACTTGTTAGGGTTACTTGTTAGGGTTAAGGTTACTTTCTGGGATTACTTTTAGGGTTACTTGTTAGGGTTACTTGTCAGGGTTACACTTGTTAAGGTTACTTTCTGTGTTTACTTGTTAGGGTTGCGTGTTAGGGCTAGGGTTACATTCTGGGTTTACTTGTTCGGGTTACTTGTTAAGGTTAAGTTAACTTCCTGGGGTTACTTTTTAGGGTTACTTGTTAGGGTTCGGGTTACTTGTTAGGGCTAGGTTTACTTTCTGGGTTTAAATGTTAGGGTTACTTGTTAGGGCTAGGGTTACTTTTTGGGGTTACTTCTTAGGGTTCCTTGTTAGGGTGAGGGTTACTTGTTAGGATTAGGGTTACTTGTCAGGGTTAGGGTTACTTTCTGGGGTTACCTTTTAGGGTTACTTGTTAGGGTTAGGGTTACTTGTCAGGGTTAAGGTTACTTGCTGGTGTTACTTGTTAGGGTTACTTTTTAGGCTTAGGGTTACTTGTCAGGTTTAAGGTTACTTTCTGTGTTTACTTGTTAGGGTTACTTGTTATGGTTAAGGTTACTTTCTGGGGTTACTTGTTAGTGTTAGGGATACTTGCTGGGGTTACTTGTTAGGGTTAGTTGTTAGGATCAGGGTTACTTGTCAGGGTTAGGGTTACTTTCTGGGGTTACTTGCTGGGGTTACTTGTTAGGGTTACTTTGTAGGGCTAGGGTTACTTTCTGGGGTTACTTTTTAGGGTTACTTGTTATGGCTAGGGTTACGTTCCGGGTTTACTTGTTAGGGTTACTTGTTCGGGTTACGGTTACTTTCGGGGATTACTTTTAGTGTTACTTGTCAGGGTTAGGGTTACTTTCTGGGGTTACATTTTAGGGTTACTTGTTCGGGTTAGGGTTACTTGTCAGGGTTACGGTTACTTTCTGGGGTTACTTGTTCGGGCTAGGATTACTTTCTGGGTTTACTTGTTAGGGTTACTTGTTAGGGTTATGGTTACTTGTTAGGGTTAGGGTTACTTTCTGGGTTTACTTGTTAGGGTTACTTGTTAGGGCTAGGGTTACTTTCTGGGTTTACTTGTTCTGGTTACTTGTTAGGGTTAAGTTAACTTTCTGGCTTTACTTTTTAAGGTTACTTGTTAGGGTTCGGGTTACTTGTTAGGGTTACTTGTCAGGGTTAAGGTTACTTTCTGGGGTTACTTGTTAGGGTTCATTGTTAGGGTGAGGGTTACTTGTTAGGATTAGGGTTACTTGTCAGGGTTAGGGTTACTTTCTGGGGTTACCTTTTAGGGTTACTTGTTAGGGTTAGGGTTACTTGTCAGGGTTAAGGTTACTTGCTGGTGTTACTTGTTAGGGTTACTTTTTAGGCTTAGGGTTACTTGTCAGGTTTAAGGTTACTTTCTGTGTTTACTTGTTAGGGTTACTTGTTATGGCTAGGGTTACGTTCTGGGTTTACTTGTTAGGGTTACTTGTTCGGGTTAAGGTTACTTTTTGGGATTACTTTTAGGGTTACTTGTTAGGGTTAGGGTTACTTGTCAGGGTTAAGGTTACTTTCTGTGTTTACTTGTTAGGGTTGCTTGTTAGGGCTAGGGTTACTTTCTGGGTTTACTTGTTCTGGTTACTTGTTAGGGTTAAGTTAACTTTCTGGCTTTACTTTTTAAGGTTACTTGTTAGGGTTCGGGTTACTTGTTAGGGTTACTTGTCAGGGTTAAGGTTACTTTCTGGGGTTACTTGTTAGGTTTAGGGTTACTTGTCAGGGTTAAATTTACTTTCTGTGTTTACTTGTTAGGGTTACTTGTTAGGGTTAGGGTTACTTTCTGGGGTTACTTGTTAGGGTTAGTGTTACTTTCTGGGGTTACTTGCTGGGGTTACTTGTTAGGGTTACTTGTTAGGGTTAAAGTTACTTTCCGGGGTTACTTGTTAGTGGTTAAGTTTACTTTCTGGGGTTACTTTTTAGGGTTAGGGTTACTTGAGAGGGTTAGGGTTACTTGCTGGGGTTACTTGTTAAGGTTACTTGTTGGGGTACTTGTTAGGGTTACTTGTCAGGGTTAAGGTTACTTTCTGGGGTTAGTTGTTAGGGTTACTTGTTAGGGTTAGGGTTACTTGTTAGGGTTACTTGTTAGTGTTAAGGTTGCTTTCTGGGGTTAATTTTTAGGGTTACTTGTTAGGGTTACTTGTCAGGGTTAAGGTTACTTTCTGAGGTTATTTGTTAGTGTTAGGGTTACTTGCTGGGGTTACTTGTTATGGTTAGGGTCAGGGTTACTTTCTGGGGGGTTAGGGTTACTTGTTAGGGTTAACATTACTTGTTAGGGCTAGGGGTTACTTTCTGGGGTTACTTGATAGGGTTACTTGTCAGGGTTAGGGTCACTTGTTAAGATTAAGGTTACTTGTTAGTGTTAGGGTTACTTGGCAGGGCTAAGGTTACTTTCTGGGTTTACTTGTTAGGGTTAATTGTTAGGGTTAGGGTTACTTTCTGGGTTTACTTGTTAGGGTTACTTGTTAGGGCTAGGGTTAGGGTTATTGTTACTTGCTGGGGTTACTTGTTAGGGTTACTTGTCAGGGTGAGGGTTACTTGTTAGGGTTAGGGGTACTTGTTAGGGCTATGTTTACTTTCTGAGGTTACTTGTTATGGTTACTTCTCAGGGTTATGGTTACTTGTTATGGTTAGGGTGACTTGTTAGGGTTAAGGTTACTTTCTGGGGTTACTTGTGAGGGTTACTTGTTAGGGTTAAGTTTACTTTCTGGGGTTACTTGTGAGCGTTACTTGTCAGGGTTAAGTTTACTTTCTGGGTTTACTTGTTCGGGTTACTTGTCAGGGTTAGGGTTACTTGTTAGGGTTTGGTTTACTTGTGACGGTTAGTGTTACTGCCTGGGTTACTTGTCAGGGTTAAGGTTACTCTCCGGGGTTACTACTTAGGGTTAAGGTTACTTTCTGGGTTTACTTGTTAGGGTTAGTTGTTCAGGTTAGGGTTACTTTCTGGGTTTACTTGTGAGGGTTACTTGTTAGGGCTAGGGTTAGGGTTATTGTTAATTGCTGGGGTTACTTGTTAGGGTTACTTGTCAGGGTGAGGGTTACTTGTTAGGGTTAGGGTTACTTGTTAGGGCTATGTTTACTTTCTGAGGTTACTTGTTATGGTTACTTCTCAGGGTTATGGTTACTTGTTATGGTTAGGGTGACTTGTTAGGGTTAAGGTTACTTTCTGGGGTTACTTGTGAGGGTTACTTGTTAGGGTTAAGTTTACTTTCTGGGGTTACTTGTGAGGGTTACTTGTCAGGGTTAAGTTTACTTTCTGGGTTTACTTGTTAGGGTTACTTCTCAGGGTTAGGGTTACTTGTTAGGGTTTGGTTTACTTGTGAGGGTTAGTGTTACTTCCTGGGTTACTTGTCAGGGTTAAGGTTGCTCTCCGGGGTTACTACTTAGGGTTAAGGTTACTTTCTGGTGTTACTTGTTAGGGTTACTTGTTAGGGTTACTTGTTTGAGTTACTTGTGAGGGTTACTTGCTGGGGTTACTTGCTGGGGTTACATGCTGCGGTTACTTGTTAGGGTTAGGGTTACTTGCTGGGGTTACTTGTTAGGGTTACTCTTTAGGGTTAGGTTTACTTGTGAGGGTTAGTCTTACTTCCTGGGTTTACTTGTCAGGGTTAAGGTTACTCTCTGGGGTTACTACTTAGGGTTAAGGTTACTTTCTGGTGTTACTTGTTAGGGTTACTTGTTAGGGTTAGGGTTACTTGTCAGAGTAAGGGTTACTTGTTAGGGTTATGGTTCGTTTCTGGGGTTAGTTGTTATGGTTACTTGTCAGGGTTACGGTTACTTGTTATGGTTAGGGTTACTTGTTGGGGTACTTGTTAGGGTTACTTGTCAGGGTTAAGGTTACTTTCTGGGGTTACTTTTTAGGGTTACTTGTTAGGGTTCGGGTTACTTGTTAGGGTTACTTGTTAGGCTTATGGTTACTTGTCAGGGTTAAGTTTACTTTCTGGGGTTACTTGTTAGGGTTACTTGTTAGGCTTAGGGTTACTTGTCAGGGTTAAATTTACTTTCTGGGGTTACTTGTTAGGGTAAGTGTTACTTTCTGGGGTTACTTGTTAGTGTTAAGGTTACTTTCTCGGGTTACTTGTCAGAATGAGGTTTCTTTGTTAGGGTTAGGTTTACTTGCTGGGGTTACTTATTAGGTTTAGTTGTTAGGATTACTTGTTAGGTTTAGGGTTAATTGTTAGGGTTAGAGTTACTTTCTGGGCTTACTTGTTCGGGTCACTTGTTAGAGATACTTGTTAGGGTTACTTGTTCGGGTTACTTGTCAGGGACACTTGACAGGGTACTCTCATATTCTATGATATATATGATATATTCTCCTCGCTGTCCCTCAGCAACTTTTCCACAAACTTCAACTGGTCCAGAATTCTTCAGCCGGGGTCCCCCAGATCATCGCGGGCACCCCATCCTCTGGTCAGGTCACCCCGTCCTCCAAGAGCTCCTACCCGCTTAGGGTTAGGCTTACTTGCTGGGGTTACTTGTTAGGGTTAGGGTTACTTGTCAGGGTTAAGGTTACTTTCTGAGTTTACTTGTTAGGGTTACTTGTAAGGGTTAGGGTTACTTTCTGGGTTTACTTGTTAGGGTTACTTGTTAGAGTTAAGGTTACTTTCTAGGGTTACTTGTTACGGTTGCTTGTCAGGGTCATGGTCACTTGTTAGGTTTTAGGGTTACTTGTTAGGGTTACATGTCAGGATTAAGGTTACTTTCTGGGTTTACTTGTTAGGGTTACTTGTTAGGGCTAGGGTTACTTTCTGGGGTTTCTTGTTTGGGTTAAGGTTGCTTTCTGGGATTACTTTTAGGGTTACTTTTTAGGGTTAGGGTTACTTGTTAGGTTTAGGATTACTTGTCAGGGTTAAGGTTACTTTCTGTGTTTACTTGTTAGGGTGTCTTGTTAGGGCTAGGGTTACTTTCTGGGTTTACTTGTTTTGGTTATTTGTAGGGTTAAGGTAACTTTCTTGGGTTACTTTTTAGGGTTACTTGTTAGAGTTACGGTTAGTAGTTAGGGTTACTTGTTAGGGTTAGGGTTACTTGCTGGGGTTACTTGTTAGGGTTAGTGTTACTTTCTGGGGTTACTTGTTAAGGTTACTTGTTAGGGTTAAGTTTACTTTCTGGGATTAATTTTAGGGCTACTTGTTCGGGTTAGGGTTACTTTCTGGGGTTACTTGTTAGGGTTACTTGTTAGGGCTAGGGTTACTTTCTGGGTTTAAAAGTTAGGGTTACTTGTTAAGGCTAGGGTTACTTTCTGGGGTTACTTTTTAGGGTTCTTTGTTAGGGTGAGGGTTACTTCTTAGGATTAGGGTTACTTGTCAGGGTTAGGGTTACACTCTGGGGTTACCTCTTAGGGTTACTTGTTAGGGTTAGGGTTACTTGTTAGGGTTAAGGTTACTTGCTGGGGTTACGTGTTAGGCTTAGGGTTACTTGTCAGGTTTAAGGTTACTTTCTATGTTTACTTGTTAGGGTTACTTGTTATGGCTAGGGTTACGTTCTGGGTTTACTTGTTAGGGTTACTTGTCAGGGTCAAGGTTACTTTCTGGGGTTACTTGTTAGTGTTAGGGATACTTGCTGGGGTTACTTGTTAGGGTTAGTTGTTAGGATTAGGGTTACTTGTCAGGGTTAGGGTTACTTTCTGGGGTTACCTTTTAGGGTTACTTGTTAGGGTTAGGGTTACTTGTCTGGGTTACGGTTACTTGCTGGGGTTACTTGTTAGGCTTAGGGTAACTTGTCAGGGTTAAGGTTACTTTCTGGGTTTACTTGTTCGGGTTACTTGTTAGGGTTAAGGTTACTTTCTGGGGTTACTTGTTAGGGTTACTTGTTAGGGCTAGGGTTATTTTCTGGGTTTACTTGTTAGGGTTATGGTTACTTGTTAGGGTTAGGGTTACTTTGTGGGTTTACTTGTTAAGGTTACTTGTTAGGGTTAAGTTAACTTTCTGGGTGTTACTTTTAGGGTTACTTGTTAGGGTTCGGGTTACTTGTCAGGGTTAAGGTTACTTTCTGGGGTTACTTGCTGGGGTTACTTGTTAGGGTTACTTGTTAGGTTTAGGGTTACTTGCTGGGGTTACTTGTTAGGGTTACTTGTTAGGGCTAGGGTTACTTTCTGGGGTTACGTGTTAGGGTTACTTGTTAGGGTTAAGGTTACTTTCTGGGATTACTTTTAGGGTTACTTGTTCGGGTTAGGGTTACTTGTCAGGGTTAAGGTTACGTTCTGTGTTTACTTGTTAGGGTTGCTTGTTAGGGCTAGAGTTACTTTCTGGGTTTACTTGTTCGTGTTAATTGTTAGGGTTAAGTTAACTTTCTGGGGTTGCTTTTTAGGGTTACTTGTTAGGGTTCCGGTTACTTGCTGGGGTTACTTGTTAGGGTTACTTGTTAGGGCTATGGTTACTTTCTGGGGTTACGTGTTAGGGTTACTTGTCAGGGTTAAGGTTACTTTCTGGGGTTACTTGTTAGGCTTAGGGTTACTTGTCAGGGTTAAGTTTACTTTCTGGGTTTACTTGTTAGGGTTACTTGTCAGGGTTAAGGTTACTTTCTGGGGTTACTTTTTAGGGTTACTTGTTAGGCTTAGGGTTACTTGTCAGGGTTAAGTTTACTTTCTGGGGTTACTTGTTAGGGTTAGTGTTACTTTCTGGGGTTACTTGTAAGTGTTAAGGTTACTTTCTCGGGTTACTTGTCAGAGTGAGGGTTCTTTGTTAGGGTTAGGGTTACTTGCTGGGTTTGCTTGTTAGGGATACTCGTTAGCGTTAGGGATAATTGCTGGGGTTACTTGTTAGGGACACTTGTTAGGTTTACATGTTAGAGTTAGTGTTACTTACTGGGTTACTTGTCAGGTTAAGGTTACTTTCTGGGTTACTTGTTAGGGTTAGGGTTACTTTTCACGGTTAGGGTTACCTCCTGGGGTCACTTGTTAGGGTTACTTGTTAGGGTTACTTTCTGGGGTTACTTGTTAGGATTACTTGTCAGGTTTAGTGTTACTTGTTAGGGTTAGGGTTACTTGTTAGGGTTAGGGTTACTTTCTGGGGTTACTTGTTAGGGTTACTTCTCATGGTTAGGGTTACTTGTTAGGATTAAGGTTACTTGTCAGGTTTAAAGTTACTTTCTGGGGTTACTTGTTAGGGTTAGGGTTACTTGTGAGGGTTAGGGTTACTTGCTGGGGTTACTTGTTAAGGTTACTTGTTGGGGTACTTGTTAGGGTTACTTGTCAGGGTTAAGGTTACTTTCTGGGGTTACTTGTTAGGGTTACTTGTTAGGGCTAGGGTTATTTTCTGGGTTTACTTGTTAGGGTTATGGTTACTTGTTAGGGTTAGGGTTAATTTGTGGGTTTACTTGTTAAGGTTACTTGTTAGGGTTAAGTTAACTTTCTGGGTGTTACTTTTAGGGTTACTTGTTAGGGTTCGGGTTACTTGTTAAGGTTACTTGTCAGGGTTAAGGTTACTTTCTGGGGTTACTTGCTGGGGTTACTTGTTAGGGTTACTTGTTAGGTTTAGGGTTACTTGCTGGGGTTACTTGTTAGGGTTACTTGTTAGGGCTAGGGTTACTTTCTGGGGTTACGTGTTAGGGTTACTTGTTAGGGTTAAGGTTACTTTCTGGGATTACTTTTAGGGTTACTTGTTCGGGTTAGGGTTACTTGTCAGGGTTAAGGTTACTTTCTGTGATTACTTGTTAGGGTTGCTTCATAGGGCTAGAGTTACTTTCTGGGTTTACTTGTTCGTGTTACTTGTTAGGGTTAAGTTAACTTTCTGGGGTTGCTTTTTAGGGTTACTTGTTAGGGTTCCGGTTACTTGCTGGGGTTACTTGTTAGGGTTACTTGTTAGGGCTATGGTTACTTTCTGGGGTTACGTGTTAGGGTTACTTGTCATGGTTAATCAATCGGCAGTACATTTGCACCTAAAAGCTAGCAACCACTCATTTGACGACAATGAGGTTAAAATCTTAGTGAAAGAACATAGATGGTTTGAAAGGGGGGTAAAAGAAGCGATTCTTATAAAACAACAAAATCCTTCATTAAACCGGTCTGGTGGAGTGAGGTTCAATTTGGATCGTTCATACAATAGCCTGCTTAGGCAAAACAGGTTAGGCAACTTTCGCAATGCTGATGAGGGTCGTTATGCTGATGAGGTAATACCGGGGGGAGTGGGGGTAATAGGCCAGTCGTTAGTCAGGAATGAATGAACAATCAGTGGGGCCACAGGGAGGGGTCCCCTGCCCCCCCAACCTGAGAGTAGGGACCTATCATAGCTGTGTCCGGCGCCACCATGTCTGGACATTAGGGATATATAAATGGGGCCGATACGACCAGTCAGACTTTAGTTCGCTGACGAAGCCTCTTGGATAGGAGGCGAAACGTCCGAAACCTTCACTTTTGTACAGATGACGGCTGAAGAAACCTTCTCATCGATGGACCACTCCTGTACGACTGAGAGCTTACACAGACGTATTGTTAGGGTTAGTGTTACTTGTTAGTGTTACTTGTCAGGATTAATGTTACTCTCTCGGGTTACTTGTCAGGGTGAGGGTTACTTGTTAGGGTTAGGGTTACATGCAGGGGTTACTTGTTAGGGTTACTTTTTAGGGTTAGGTTTACTTGTTAGGGTTAGTGTTACGTCCTGGGTTACTTGTCAGGGTTACAGTTACTTTCTGGGGTTCCTTGTTAGGGTTACAAGTTAAGGTTAAGTTTACTTTCTGGGGTTACTTTGTAGGGTTACTTGTTAGGGTTAGGGTCACTTGTCAGGGTTAGGTTTTCTTGTCAGGGTTAAGGTTACTTCCTGGGATACTTGTCAGGGTTAAGGTTACTTTCTGGGGTTACCCGTTATGGATACTTGTTAGGGTTAGGGTTACTTGTCAGGGTTAAGGTTACTTTCTGGGGTTACTTGTCAGGCTTAGCGTCACTTGTTAGGGTCACTTGCTAGGGTTAGGGTTACTTGTCAGGGTTAATGTTACTTTCTGGGTTTACTTGTTAGGGTTAGGGTTACTTTCTGGGTTTACTTATTAGGGTTACTTGTTAGGGCTAAGGTTACTTTCTGGGTTTACTTTTTAGAGTTACTTGTTATGGTTAGGGTTGCTTGTTAGGGTTACTTTTCAGGGTTAATGTTACTTTCTGGGTTTACTTGTTAGGGTTACTTGTTAGGTTTAGGGTTACTTTCTGGGTTTACTTGTTAGGGTTACTTGTTAGGGTTAAGGTTACTTTCTGGGGTTACTTTTTAGGGTTAGTTGTTAGGGTTAGGGTTACTTGTTAGTCTTACTTGTCAGGGTTAAGGTTACTCTCTCGGGTTACTTGTCAGGGTGAGGGTTACTTGTTAGGGTTAGGGTTACTTGCAGGGGTTACTTGTTAGGGTTACTTTTTAGGGTTAGGTTTACTTGTTAGGGTTAGTGTTACTTTATGGGTTACTTGTCAGGGTTAAGGTTACTTTTTGGGGTTACTTGTTAGGGTTACAAGTTAAGGTTAAGTTTACTTTCTGGGGTTACTTTGTAGGGTTACTAGTCAGGGTGAGGGTTACTTGTTAGGGGTAGGGTTACTTTCTGGGGTTACTTGTTAGGGTTACTTGTCAGGGTTAGGTTTACTTGTTAGGATTAGGGTTACTTGTCAGGGTTAAGGTTAATTTCTGGGCTTAGTTGTTAGGGTTACTTGATAGGGTTAGGGTTACTTGTCAGGGTTAACGTTACTTTCTGGGGTTACTTGTTAGGGTTAGGCATACTTGTTGGGTTACTTTCTGGGGTTACTTTTTAGGGTTACTTGTCAGGGTTAAGGTTACTTTCTGGGTTTACTTGTTAGGGTTAGGGTTACTTTATAGGTTTACTTGTTAGGGTTACTTGTTAGGGCTAAGGTTACTGTCTGGGTTTACTTTTTAGGGTTACTGGTTAGGGTTAGGGTTACTTTCTGGGGTTACTTGTTAGGGTTACTTGTTAGGATTAGGGTTACTTGTCAGGGTTGAGGTTACTTTCTGGGGTTAGTTTTTAGGGTTACTTGTTAGGGTTAGGGTTACTTGTTAATGTTAGGGTTACTTGTTAGTGTTAGGGTTACTTTCATGGTTAAGGTTACTTTCTGGGGTTACTTTTTAGGGTTACTTGTCAGGGTTGAGGTTACTTTCTGGGGTTACCTGCTAGGGATACTTGTTAGGCTTAGGGTTACTTGTCAGGGTTAAGTTTACTTTCTGGGTTTACTTGTTAGGGTTACTTGTCAGGGTTAAGGTTACTTTCTGGGGTTACTTTTTAGGGTTACTTGTTAGGCTTAGGGTTACTTGTCAGGGTTAAGTTTACTTTCTGGGGTTACTTGTTAGGGTTAGTGTTACTTTCTGGGGTTACTTGTAAGTGTTAAAGTTACTTTCTCGGGTTACTTGTCAGAGTGAGGGTTCTTTGTTAGGGTTAGGGTTACTTGCTGGGTTTGCTTGTTAGGGATACTCGTTAGCGTTAGGGATATTTGCTGGGGTTACTTGTTAGGGACACTTGTTAGGTTTACTTGTTAGAGTTAGTGTTACTTACTGGGTTACTTGTCAGGTTAAGGTTACTTTCTGGGTTACTTGTTAGGGTTAGGGTTACTTTTCACGGTTAGGGTTACCTCCTGGGGTCACTTGTTAGGGTTACTTGTTAGGGTTACTTTCTGGGGTTACTTGTTAGGATTACTTGTCAGGTTTAGTGTTACTTGTTAGGGTTAGGGTTAGTTGTTAGGGTTAGGGTTACTTTCTGGGGTTACTTGTTAGGGTTACTTCTCATGGTTAGGGTTACTTGTTAGGATTGAGGTTACTTGTCAGGTTTAAAGTTACTTTCTGGGGTTACTTGTTAGGGTTAGGGTTACTTGTGAGGGTTAGGGTTACTTGCTGGGATTACTTGTTAAGGTTACTTGTTGGGGTACTTGTTAGGGTTACTTGTCAGGGTTAAGGTTACTTTCTGGGGTTACTTGTTAGGGTTACTTGTTAGGGCTAGGGTTATTTTCTGTGTTTACTTGTTAGGGTTATGGTTACTTGTTAGGGTTAGGGTTACTTTGTGGGTTTACTTGTTAAGGTTACTTGTTAGGGTTAAGTTAACTTTCTGGGTGTTACTTTTAGGGTTACTTGTTAGGGTTCGGGTTACTTGTTAGGGTTACTTGTCAGGGTTAAGGTTACTTTCTGGGGTTATTTGCTGGGGTTACTTGTTAGGGTTACTTGTTAGGTTTAGGGTTACTTGCTGGGGTTACTTGTTAGGGTTACTTGTTAGGGCTAGGGTTACGTTCTGGGGTTACGTGTTAGGGTTACTTTTTAGGGTTAAGGTTACTTTCTGGGATTGCTTTTAGGGTTACTTGTTCGGGTTAGGGTTACTTGTCAGGGTTAAGGTTACTTTCTGTGTTTACTTGTTAGGGTTGCTTCTTAGGGCTAGAGTTACTTTCTGGATTTACTTGTTCGTGTTACTTGTTAGGGTTAAGTTAACTTTCCGGGGTTGCTTTTTAGGGTTACTTGTTAGGGTTCCGGTTACTTGCTGGGGTTACTTGTTAGGGTTACTTGTTAGAGCTATGGTTACTTTCTGTGGTTACGTGTTAGGGTTACTTGTCAGGGTTAAGGTTACTTTCTGGGGTTACTTGTTAGGGTTACTTGTTAGGCTTAGGGTTACTTGTCAGGGTTAAGTTTACTTTCTGGGTTTACTTGTTAGGGTTACTTGTCAGGGTTAAGATTACTTTCTGGGGTTACTTTTTAGGGTTACTTGTTAGGCTTAGGGTTACTTGTCAGGGTTAAGTTTACTTTCTGGGGTTACTTGTTAGGGTTAGTGTTAATTTCTGGGGTTACTTGTAAGTGTTAAGGTTACTTTCTCGGGTTACTTGTCAGAGTGAAGGTTCTTTGTTAGGGTTAGGGTTACTTGCTGGGTTTGCTTGTTAGGGATACTCGTTAGCGTTAGGGATAATTGCTGGGGTTACTTGTTAGGGACACTTTTTAGGTTTACTTGTTAGAGGTAGTGTTACTGGGTTACTTGTCAGGTTAAGGTTACTTTCTGGGTTACTTGTTAGGGTTAGGGTTACTTTTCACGGTTAGGGTTACCTCCTGGGGTCACTTGTTAGGGTTATTTGTTAGGGTTACTTTCTGGGGTTACTTGTTAGGATTACTTGTCAGGTTTAGTGTTACTTGTTAGGGTTAGGGTTAGGGTTAGTTGTTAGGGTTAGGGTTACTTTCTGGGGTTACTTGTTAGGGTTCCTTCTCATGGTTAGGGTTACTTGTTAGGATTAAGGTTACTTGTCAGGTTTAAAGTTACTTTCTGGGGTTACTTGCTAGGGTTAGGGTTACTTGTGAGGGTTAGGGTTACTTGCTGGGGTTACTTGTTAAGGTTACTTGTTGGGGTACTTGTTAGGGTTACTTGTCAGGGTTAAGGTTACTTTCTGGGGTTAGTTGTTAGGGTTACTTGTTAGGGTTAGGGTTACTTGTTAGGGTTACTTGTTAGGGTTAGGGTTACTTGTCAGGGTTAAGGTTACTTTTTCATTTACTTGTTCGGGTCACTTGTCAGGGACACTTGACAGGGTACTATCATGTTCTATGACACATATGATGATATATTCTCCTCGGTGTCCCTCAGCAACTTTTCCACAAGTTTCAACTGGTCCAGAATTCTTCAGCCGGGGGCCCCCAGATCATCGCAGGCACCCCATCCTCTGGCCAGGTCACCCTGGTCCTACAAGAGCTCCTACCCACTCCCGGTCAAAGGATAGAATCAACTTTTTAAATTTTTCATTTAAACGACAACCGACGCCACCAGACAAGTTGTGTGCCTCCGATGATCTGGGGGCCCCCGGCTGAAGAATTCTGGACCAGTTGAAGCTTGTAAAATCGCTTCAAATGACTTATCCTTGTTACTTTCTGGGGTTACTTGTTAGGGTTAGTGATACTTGTTGGGGTTACTTGTTAGGGTTAAGGTTACTTTCTGGGGTTACTTGTTAGAGTTACTTGTCAGTGTTAAGGTTACTTTCTGGGGTTACCTGTTAGGGATACTTGTTAGGGTTACTTGTCAGGGTTAAGGTTACTTTCTGGGGTTACTTGTTAGGGTTACATGTTAGGAATTGGGATACTTGTTGTGGTTACTTGTTATGGTTACTGCTCAGGGTTAAGGTTATTTTATGGGTTTACTTGTTAGGGACACTTGTTAGGATTAGAGCTACTTGTTAGGGTTACGTTGTTAGGGTTACTTGTCAGGGTTAAGGTTACTTGATAGGGTTAAGATTACTTGTCAGGGTTAAGGTTACTTGTTAGGGTTACTTGTCAGGGTTAAGGTTACTTTCTGGGGTTACTAGTTAGGGTTTGGGTTACTTGCTGGGGTAACTTATTAGGTTTAGTTGTTAGGGTTACTTGTTAGGGTTAGGGTTACTTGACAGGTTTAGGGTTACTTGCTGGGTTTACTTGTTAGGGTTACTTGTTAGGGTTAGGGTTACTTTCTGGGTTCACTTGTTATGGTTACTTGTTAGTGTTAAGGTTACTTTCTGGGGTTAATTTTTAGGGTTACTTGTTAGGGTTAGGGTTACTTTCTGGGGTGTTAGGGTTTCTTGTTTGTGTTAACATTACTTGTTAGGGCTAGGGGTTACTTTCTGGGGTTACTTGATAGGGTTACTTGTTAAGATTAGGGTTACTTGTTAATGTTAGGGTTACTTGGCAGGGCTAAGGTTACTTTCTGGGTTTACATGTTAGGGTTAATTGTTAAGGTTAGGGTTACTTTCTGGGATTACTTGTTAGGGTTACTTGTTAGGGCTAGGGTTAGGGTTATTGTTACTTGCTGGGGTTACTTGTTACGGTGAGGGTTACTTGTTAGGGTTACTTGTTAGGGTTATGTTTACTTTCTGAGGTTACTTGTTATGGTTAATTCTCAGGGTTATGGTTACTTGTTATGGTTAGTGTCATTTGTTAGGGTTATGGTTACTTTCTGGGGTTACTTGTCAGGGTTAAGGTTACTTTCTGGGGTTACTTGTGAGGGTTACTTGTTAGGGTTAAGTTTACTTTCTGGGGTTACTTGTCAGGGTTACTTGTCAGGGTTAGAGTTACTTTCTGGGTTTACTTGTTAGGGTTACTTGTCAGGGTTAGGGTTACTTGATAGGGTTACGTTTACTTGTGAGGGTTAGTTACTTCCTGGGTTACTTGCCAGGGTTAAGGTTACTCTCTGGGGTTACTACTTAGGGTTAAGGTTACTTTCTGGTGTTACTTGTTAGGGTTACTTGTTAGAGTTACTTGTCAGGGTTAGGGTTACTTGCTGGGGTTACATGCTGCGGTTACTTGTTAGGGTTAGTGTTACTTCCTGGGTTACTTGTCAGGGTTAAGGTTACTCTCTGGGGTTACTACTTAGGGTTAAGGTTACTTTCTGGTGTTACTTGTTAGGGTTACTTGTTAGGGTTAGGGTTACTTGTCAGGGTTAGGGTTACTTGTCAGGGCTATGGTTCGTTTCTGGGGTTAGTTGTTATGGTTGCTTGTCAGGGTTATGGTTACTTGTTATGGTATGGTTAGGGTTACTTGTTAGGGTTAAGGTTACTTTCTGGTGTTACTTGTTAGGGTTACTTGTTAGGGTTAGGGTCACTTTTTAGGGTTAGGGTTACTTAACATGGTTAAGGTTACTCTGGGGTTACTAGTTAGGGTTACGGTTACTTTCTGGGTTTACTTGATAGGGTTACTTGTCAGGGTTAGGGTTACTTGCTGGGGTTACTTGTTAGGGTTACTTGTTGGGGTACTTGTTAGGGTCACTTGTCAGGGTTAAGGTTACTTTCTGGGGTTAGTTGTTAGGGTTACTTGTTAGGGTTAGGGTTACTTGTTAGGGTTACTTGTTAGGGTTAGGGTTACATGTAAGGGTTAAGGTTACTTTCTGGGCTTACTTGTTCGGGTCACTTGTTAGAGATACTTGTTAGGGTTACTTGTTCGGGTCACTAGTCAGGGACACTTGACAGGGTACTGTCATATTCTATATTATATATATGATGCTATATTCTCCTTGGTGTCCCTCAGAAACTTTTCCACAAGCTTCAACCGGCTTCAACCGGTCCAGAAATCCTACAATAGCTCCTACTGTCTCCCGGACAAAGGTTAGAATCGACTTTTGAAATTTTTCGTTTAAAGGACAAGTTGTGTCCATTTGCAAAATCGCTTCAAATAACTACTACCTGTTCGGGTTACTTGTTGGGGTTAGGGTTACTTGTTAGGGTTACTTGTCAGGGTTAGCGTCACTTGTGAGTATTAGGGTTACTTGTTAGGTTTACTTTCTGGTGTTACTTGTTAGGGTTATTTGTTAGAGTTACTTGTCAAGGTTAGGGTTACTTGCTGGGGTTACTTGCTGGGGTTACATGCTGGGGTTACTTGTTAGGGTGACTTGTCAGGTTTAGGGTTACTTGTTAGGATTACTTGTTAGGGTTAGGCTTGTTGTTAGGGTTAGGCTTACTTGATGGGGTTACTTGTTAGGGTTAGGGTTACTTGTTAGGTTTAGGGTTACTTGTTAGGGTGAGGGTTACTTGTTAGAGTTGCTTGTTAGGATTAGGGTTACTTGTCAGGGTTAGGGTTACTTTTCGGGGTTACCTTTTAGGGGTACTTGTTAGGGTTAGGGTTACTTGTCAGGGTCAAGATTACCTTCTGGGTTTACTTGTTAGGGTTACTTGTTAGGGTTAGGGTTACTTGTTAGGGTTAGGGTTAAATTCTGGGTTTACATGTTAGGGTTACTTGTTAGGGTTAAGGATGAGAAGGTTTCTTCAGCCGTCATCTGTACAAATGTGAAGGTTTCGGGCGTTTAGCCTCCTATCCAAGAGGCTTCGTCAGCGAACTAAAGTCTGACTGGTCGTATCGGCCCCATTTATATATCCCTAATGTCCAGACATGGTGGCGCCGGACACAGCTATGATAGGTCCCTACTCTCAGGTTGGGGGGGGGCAGAGGACCCCTCCCTGTGGCCCCACTGATTGTTCCTACATTCCTGACTAACGACTGGCCTATTACCCCCACTCCCACCGGTATCACCTCATCAGCATAACGACCTTCATCAGCATTACGAAAGTTGCCAAACCTGTTTTGCCTAAGCAGGCTATTGTATGAACGATCTAAATTGAACCTCACCCCACCAGACCGGTTTAACGAAGGATTTTCTTGTTTTATAAGAATCAGATGTTAGGGTTACTTTCTGGGTTTACTTGTTAGGGTTACTTGTTAGGGCTAGTGTTAGGGTTATTGTTACTTGCTGGGGTTACTTGTTAGGGTTACTTGTCAGGGTGTCATGAGCGAGTTGACAGCTGGGCGGAGCCTCCGCTCCCGCCGTTCGCCAGCTGCTGTCAATTCCCTCATTACTGACTGCGGGACATTTAAACCCGACGCTGGCACTTACCCAGCGTCAGAAGATACTTCGCCTCACGCTTTGCCAGTACCTTGAATGTATATTCAGTACATAGTTGCTTTGCCCGAGGATATTCTTCTAGCCACGATCGCATGTATTTTGTTGCCTCGCGTCGTAGTCTGTTTTTGCACCCTCGTGTGCCTTTTCATTTTGTTAGTTAGTGTGGTTGGGGGGATTGCTGCCGCTTGCCCACTAACGTTGTTTGTTTCGTCATTATTTCTGTTAATAAATCGGTTGCTTGCACCTACGCCGCTGTCCTGTTTGGCGATCCACCACCTATCCCCAACGTTCCCGCTCGTCAGCTGCAACTGTCGCCGCCGGAACGTGACACAGGGTGAGGGTTACTTGTTAGGGTTAGGGTTACTTGTTAGGGTTATGTTTACTTTCTGAGGTTACTTGTTATGGTTACTTCTCAGGGTTATGGTTACTCGTTATGGTTAGGGTGACTTGTTAGGGTTAGGGTTACTTTCTGGGGTTACTTGTCAGGGTTAAGGTTACTTTCTGGGGTTACTTGTGAGGGTTACTTGTTAGGGTTAAGTTTACTTTCTGGGGTTACTTGTGAGGGTTACTTGTCAGGCTTAAGGTTACTTTCTGGGTTTACTTGTTAGGGTTACTTGTCAGGGTTAGGGTTACTTGTTAGGGTTAGTGTTAATTGCTGGGGTTACTTGTTAGGGTTACTTGTTAGGGTTACTTGCTGGGGTTACTTGCTGGGGTTACATGCTGCGGATACTTGTTAGGGTTAGGGTTACTTGCTGGGGTTACTTGTTAGGGTTAGGTTTACTTGTGAGGCTTAGTGTTACTTCCTGGGTTACTTGTCAGGGTTAAGGTGACTCTCTGGGGTTACTACTTAGGGTTAAGGTTACTTTCTGGTGTTACTTGTTAGGGTTACGTGTTAGGGTCACTTTTTAGGGTTAGGGTTACTTGACAGGGTTAGGGTTACTTGTCAGGGTTAAGGTTACTTCCTGGGTTTACTTATTAGGGTTACTTGTTAGGATTACTTGTCAGGGTTAAGGTTACTTTCCGAGGTTACTTGTTAGTGTTAGGGTTACTTGCTGGGGTTACTTGTTAGGGTTAGGGTTACTTTCTGGGGTCACTCGTTAGGGTTATTTGTTCGGGTTCGTGTTACTTGTTAGGGGTAGCGTTACTTTCTGGGGTTACTTGTTATGGTTACTTGTTAGGGTTAACGTTACTTGTTAGGGCTTGGGTTACTTTCTGGGGTTACTTGTTAGTGTTAAATTTACTTGTTAGGGTTACTTGCCAGGGTGAAGGTTACTTGTTAGGGTTACTTGTAAGGGTTAAGGTTATTTTCTGGGGTTTCTTGTTATGTACAATTGTTAGGGTTAGAGTTACTTGTTAGGGTTACGTTGTTAGGGTTACTTCTAAGGGTTAAGGTTACTTTCTGGGGTTACTTGTTAGGGTTATGGTTACTTGTTAGGGTTAGGGTTATGGTTACTTTCTGGGGTTACTTGTTATGGTTACTTGTCAGGGTTATGGTTACTTTTTATGGTTAGGGTTACTTGTTAGGGTTATTTGTTAGGGTTAGGGTTACTTGTTAGGGTTAGGTTTACTTGCTGGGGTTACTTGCTGGGGTTACTTGTTAGGGTTACTTGTCAGGGTTAAGGTTACTTTTCCTGGTTTACTTGTTAGGGTTTCTTGTCAGGGTTATGGTTACTTGTTACGGTTAGTGTTACTTGCTAGGGTTACTTGTTAGGGTTACTTGTCAGGGTTATGGTTACTTGTCAGGGTGATGGTTACTCGTTATGTATAGGGTTACTTGTTAGGGTTAGTGTTACTTTCTGGGGTTACTTGTCAGGGTTAAGGTTACTTTCTGGGGTTACTTGTGAGGGTTACTTGTTAGGGTTAGGGATACCTGTTGGGGATACTTGTTGGGGTTACTTGTTAGGGTTACTTGTTAGGGTTACTTGTCAGGGTTAGGGTTACTTGCTGGGGTTACATGCTGGGGTTACTTGTTAGGGTGACTTGTCAGGGTTAGAGTTACTTGTTAGGGTTAGGGTTACTTGCTGGGGTTACTTGTTATGGTTAGTTGTTAGGGTTATGGTTACTTGTTAGGGTTAAGGTTACTCTTTGAGTTAAGGTTACTTTCTGGGGTTACTTGTTAGGGTTAGTTGTTAGGGTTAGGGATACTTGTGAGGGTTAGGGATACTTGTTAGGGTTAGGGATACTTGTTAGGGTTAGGGTTACTTTTTAGTTTTAGAGTTATTTGTCAGGGTTAAGGTTACTTTCTCGGGTTACTTGTCAGGGTGAGGGTTACTTGTTAGGGTTACTTGTTATGGTTACTTGTCAGGGTTAAGGTTATTTTCTGGGGTTACTTGTTAGGGTTACATTGTTAGGGTTACTTGTCAGGGTTAAGGTTACTTGTTAGGGTTAGGGTTACTTGCTATGGTTACTTGTTAGGGTTATTTGTTAGGGTTATGGTTACTTGTTAGGGTTAAGGTTACTCTTTGAGTTAAGGTTACTTTCTGGGGTTACTTGTTAGGATTAGTTGTTGGGTTAGGGTTACTTGTTAGGGTTAGGTTTACTTGCTGGGGTTAATTGCTGGGGTTACTTGTTAGGGTTACTTGTAAGGGTTGAGGATACTTTCTGGGTTTAATTGTTAGGGTTACTTGTCAGGGTTAGGGTTACTTATTAGGGTTATGGTTCGTTTCTGGGGTTAGTTGTTATGGTTACTTGTCAGTGTTATGGTTACTTGTTATAGTTAGGGTTACTTGTTATGTTTAGGGTTACTTTCTGGGGTTACTTGTCAGGGTTAATGTTACTTTCTGGGGTTATTTGTTAGGGACATTTGACAGGGTACTGTCATATACTATATGATATATATGATGCTATATTCTCCTTGGTGTCCCTCAGAAACTTTTCCGCAAGCTTCAACCGGCTTCAACCGGTCCAGAAATCCTCCAATAGCTCCTACTGTCTCCCGGACAAATGTTAGAATCGACTTTTGAAATTTTTCGTTTAAAGGACAAGTTGTGTCCATTTGCAAAATCGCTTCAAATAACTTCTACTTGTTCGGGATACTTGTTGAGCTTAGGCTTCCTTGTTAGGGTTAGCGTTACTTGTTAGAGTTAGGGTTACTTGCTGGGGTTACTTGTTAGGGTTAGTGTTACTTTCTGGGGTTACTTGTTAGGGTTGGGGTTACTTTCTGGGGTTATTTGTTAGGGACACTTGACAGGGTACTGTCATATTATATATGATATAAATGATGCTATATTCTCCTTGGTGTCCCTCAGAAACGTTTCCACAAGCTTCAACCAGCTTCAACCGGTCCAGAAATCATCCAATAGCTCCTACTGTCTCCCGGTCAAAGGTTAGAATCGACTTTTGAATTTTTTTGTTTAAAGGACAACTTGTGTCCATTTGCAAAATCGCTTCAAATACCTTCTACCTGTTCGGGATACTTGTTGAGGTTAGGCTTACTTGTTGGGGTTAGGGTTACTTGTTAGGGTTAGGGTTACTTGTCAGGGTTAAGGTTACTTGCTGGGGTTATTGTTAGAGTTACTTGTCAGGGTTAGGGTTACTTGCTGGTGTTACTTGCTGGGGTTACATGCTGTGGTTACTTGTTAGGGTGACTTGTCAGGTTTAGGGTTACTTGTTAGGTTTAGGGTTACTTGTCAGGGTTAAGGTTACTTGCTGGGGTTATTGTTAGGGTTACTTGTTAGGGTTACTTGTTAGGGTTAGGCTTCTTGTTAGGGTTAGATTTACTTGATGGGGTTACTTGTTAGGGTTAGGGTTACTTGTTGGGGTTAGGGTTACTTGTTAGGGTTAAGGTTACTTGTTGGGGTTAGTGTTACTTGCTGGGGTTAATTTTTAGGGTTACTTGTCAGGGTGAGGGTTACTTGTTAAGGTTAAGGTTACTTGTTAGGGTTAGGGTTACTTGTCAGGGTTAAGATTACTTGCTGGGTTTACTTGTTAGGGTTACTTGTGAGTGATAGAGTGTTTATGCACATTAGTATTATGTTATCCCATGTTAGTTTAGTACATATTATGTTATTGCATGTTCAAGTCAGTCGAACCGTATGAAAGCAGGATGTAACGAGTATCAAGTTTCCATCTATGTCCAGCCAACACTGAGTTATCCGTAGCTGATTGGACAACAGATCGCTGCTGTGGACGTTCAAAAACTAGTCAGAGCGGGAGCTCTACCCTCTTTGTTCCTATCTTTGTTCGTGTGCTCTGACTTCGCTCCTGCCTAGACGATAGAAGTGCTTTTCTGTCTCACTAGAATAAAGTAGCTTTTTGTTCACCATCTATCATCGTCACTGATATTTTTATCACTGAACTTTGTTGAACACCGAACCAGAAGAGAAACAAGAATTTGAACCGAACATTAATTGGTGCCGAGAATCTCGTGCCAGTCAACCAGCCTGAGCATTTGGAGAGTGCCACCTGTGTGCCCCAGTCAACAGGAGACGGGAAAAAGCTCAAAAAGCTCCCGGGTGGTTCTGCCCGTTAAAGAATCCCGCACGGGAGACGAGTGTAGGAAAGTCGGTCCTCCTCGGTGAGCCTGCCTCTTGATTGCCGCCAACCGACGAGAGACGGAGAGTTGTTTTTTTTTTCATCTCTCCGGTGGAGTTACCCGTAATCGTGGGAGACATGAAGACCATAATCTTCTTGGAAACACCTGCTCGTATCGGCTGTGAATCTCCCATCGTTCTGACTGATTGACTACACGGCGTGTGTTCAAAGTTCACTAGGTAAGTGACGCGCTAGCTAGCAGCCATTATTTGAATGTATTGTGAGGTTCCTTTCTGGCCAGCGGTGTCTTATTCATGTAACCCATGTACCTACCGGTGTAACGCGGTTTTCTTTGGACTAAGGTGAGCCCAAAAAAGAAAACTGTACCAGTGGTGCACTAACGAAACGGTGCACGCGACGACTTCTGGTGCTTATTTATGGGCCAGATGCGTCTGGTTTGTCCACACACCGACTTGATTCGGAAGTCTTCCAGCGAAAAGATTATTCACAAGGTGGTGATACCCTGGAATTCAGTTCTGTGTGAGGGCCGTTTTTGGATTGGAATACCAAAAGGTTTTTAATTCTGATGCGGGCGTTATATGTTATTTTAAAGAGCAGCTGCTACGGTACTGGGTTATCTGAAATTTAATACATTTTAAATTGGTTGTTCTATGCTAGAATATTGATACAGAAAAAAAATTCTTTGTCTCACAAAGAAAAAAAAGGTAGGGGCGAAGAAGTCATTTGAGCCGTTAGTACGCGTATCAGTGCGCGTGTGTGTGCGTGTGCGCGTAAGTGAATTAATTGTGTGTGCGTGAACGCGCATCGTGACTGAAGATTGCCGTGGTTCGCGCCCCTTTGTTTTTTTGTGTTCGAATCAACATCATGGTGTGCCCTTTTCTGAGTGATCGTCAACAGAAGGAATTTGTTTGTTGGAAAATTGGAAATGGGTGCAATTTTTTTTCCCCCAAAAAGACTCCAATTCATCGGGATGTTGAATTTATGTCTAAAAAGTTCCCAGGAAGTGAACTTTATTGTAAGAAGTGACTGGAACATGGTGAATTCTCTGGTGCTTTGCAAGTTCAGCCATTGAAACTCCAGGAGGCGTCTGCGGTTGGCAGATCTCTCCAAAAGATCCGTGATGAGATTTTAGCTTGTGATAGATGGCTTATACAAGCGCGAATCAGAGAGCATGAATTGGAAGTGCAACGAATTAAAAAAGATGGCAGATCGGATGCAGCCATTGTTACAAATTGCAGTACACCCCCATGGGAGACCAAGAGGAGAGGCTGTGGGCTGTCCCGAGCAAGCGCCTCAGCCCCCCCCCCCCTCCTCCTTCTACCCCTCCTTCGCTGCTCTCAAGAAAGGGGAGGAAGCCATCTGTTCAACCCCTGTGGGGCGGGTGCCCCCCCCCCATGTGATGACTGTCTCTTGGGCAGACCAGCAGCATGGAGCGCTCATGACCCCTACTGGAGGAATACAAGAATTACAACCGGATTTTGCAAATCCGATTGTTGGTGACGGTGATTGTGGAACGAAGCAAATTGTTCTGAACAATTGTATCCGCTTGAAGAATTGAAACAAGGTGTCTGGGACATCATTGGAATCGGTTGAAAGGATGTTATTCTGGTAAAACGTCGACGGGATCAACCATTACTTATGAGGAGGTGACAGCCCAACGGAGATTGGTTTGTGAGAACATCCGGACATTATGGAAAAAATCCACCGGAGTAGGAAATTCAACATTAAAAAATAAATAAATAAATAAATAAATAAATAAATAATGGGATACATGTGAAAACATACTGAAAGGACGCTTTCAATGTGCTTTTCTGACACCCCAACTGTATTCTTTTCTGACATGATGAGGATTCCATATATGTTGACCAATTCAAGCAGATTGGAAAAAATGAAAAAGCTATGTCTTCAAAGATGGCCGCTAAAGAAGTACCTCCTGCCTTAGAAGGACAAAGGAGCTCATGTTCTTAAAATTGCCATTGCTGAGACAGAGAATTAACCGATGCAGTAGGCGGGGCGAGCTGTGGAATGGGGAATTTGAGCTTGGGAGTCAGGGGTCAAAAGGGGGGGGGGGGGGCGGGTCTTCACGCGGGGTCCACCCGACCACTTCCTCGAGAAGGCTGCCCTCTCTTTTCCCCCCATTCACTCTCCCCCCTCACCTTACTGCTTTATGTAGACCAGATGTGGGTCAGGATGAGAATAGATTGGAACACACGTCCCCTACTGGACGTGTGTTCCTGCTCAGTCGTTACACCAATTTTTTTCTCACAAGAAATGTCTTCATGTATTGCTGACCTTAAAAAATTCGGTGACTTCTCAAATTCTATTATACATTGACGACATCTTAATTGCTTCACCGACTGAAGATGAGAACAAGACTGTATCAATAGCTTTGTTCCAATATTTAGCGAATACAGGTAACAAAGCTTCTTTGGATAAATTACAGTTTTGCCAAAAAGAAGTTGTTTTTCTAGGACATCTTTTGTCAAGAAAGGGAAGAGAGTTGACAACTAAAAGAAAACAGACAATTTTGCAGATTCCTCGACCTAAGACGAAAAAACAGATGATGACATTTTTGGGACTGTGCAATTATTGAAGAACTTGGATTCCGCATTATGCACAAGTTACTCAACCATTATTGACACTTATATACCAAGACGAGATGGCACTGAAAGACTCTATTCAGTGGACTGAAGAGGGCAATAAAGCAATTACAGAATTTAAAAAATGATAGCAAACACTAGTGTTTTAGCTTTGCCTGACTGTGACAAACCCTTTGTTCAAACAGTTGACTGCAAAGACAAATACATTACTTCAGTCCTGTTACAAAAGCATGGACAAAAGCTGAGACCAGTTGCATTTTATTCTAAAAGACTGGATCCAGTGGCTGCAGCTCTTCCAGCATGTGTTGGAGCAGTGTGTGCCGCAGCGTTGGCAGTTCAAGCGTCAGCTGAACTAGTACTTTTTCATCCCATAACGCTGATGGTAGCACACTCGGTTGACTTATTGAATACAGACACGAAAATGACTTTTTTTGTCACCAGCACAACATTTGTCTATCATGACAATTTTGCTGGAACAACCACACATAACTGTTGAGAGGTGCAATAGCATTAACCCAGCGACACTTGTACCTCTACCTGTTGACGGAGAACCACATTCATGCGTTGACAGAATACATGACAACTGCAAACCACGACCAGACTTGAAAGACACACTTTTCCCTGACAGCATCTACCTGTACGTTGATGGCTCTGCGTCTAGGTCAGATGCAGGGGCTAACAGGGTAGGCTATGCTGTTGTGACCGATGTTGAAATTATTGCTGATGGCTCATTACCAAACACGTATTCAGCACAAGCAGCAGAAATTGTTGCATTGACTGAAGCGTGTAAATGGGGAAAACAGTGACGATTTTTACAGACAGTCAATATGCATTCCACACTTCACTGCTTTGCAGCTGAGTGGAACCGCAGAGGAATGACTACATCGAACGGAAAATCTGTTGAACATGCATATTTATTGAGAGGCTTATTGAAAGCTATCCTCCTTCCAAAAAGTGTAGCTGTATGCAAATGTGCAGCGCACACGAGGGCTAAAGACATAATTAGTTCAGGTAATATTAGAGCAGACGCAGCCGCCAAGAAGGCTGCTCAGACTACTTTCAATTTGTTAAATCAAGAAATGCGTGAATTTGTGCCTACACAAGTTTTGAAGGACATGCAAGCGTTAGCTACAAAATCCGAAAAAAGATTTGTGGCTTGCCGATGGTGCTAAGCTCGTTGATGAGCTGTATAAAATAGACAACAAACCATGTTTACCGAGAAACATGTTCCCTATGGTGGCTCGATTGAGCCATGGTAGGTCACATGTATCAACAGGAGACATGATGTTTATAGCAGGGAAAGTATTCCATTTAAGCAGAGGTTTCAACTCGTATGGAAAAAAACTTTTGTCTGAGTTGTTTGATTTGCTGTAAACACAATCCACAAGGTAACATGCGACCTAAAAGAGGAACATTTCCACGGGGGTCACACCCCTTTGAAGTGGTCCACATGGATTTCATTGAACTAAGCACAAGTAATTCTTATAAATACTGTTTGGTGATAATTGATTCATTCACCAGATGGGGGAAATTCTGCCTTCAAAGAAATCCGATGCATTATCCGTTGCAAAAGCGTTATGTAAACATATTATTCCAGAACATGGCATACCAAGAATAATTTGGAGTGATAATGGGCCACATTTTGTTAATGACGTAATAACCAAAATTTCCGAACATTTAAGTATTAAATTAAAGAACTACTGTGCATATCATCCACAGAGTGCAAGATTAGTTAAAAGAACGAATGGTGCGATAAAAAAAATGACTCAGAAAAAACAATGGAGATAACAGTCAAATTATGGCCTGAACGTCTATTTCTGATTAAATTAGATATGAAAATAATGCCCACTAATAATGGCTTAACATCTTTTGAGATATTGTAATGGAAGACCATTCTTCCTCCCATTATGGGAAGGTGAACTTTGGGCAAAAGAATGAATCAGATCCAATCGTTTTGTTGGCAAAATCGTTGTGTGAAATTTTTACAACAAAAAGAGGTCTACAGCATGTGTACTGCCGCAGTCCTTTTTGTTCCCTCCACAGGAACAGAGGCTGCTGCGCCCCGTAGACGAGGTGCTGATCAAGGCGATCAGGAGTAAGTCCTGGTCTGCACCAAAGTCGGAGGGGCCATTCACCGTGCTGATCAAGATTTTTTGAGAATTTGTTTAGTCTCCCCAATGTTTTGCTCTTTATAATTTTCATTTTTCCAATGTATTGAATAAACTACATTACTTTGTTTTTCATTTGACAGCCTATCTTTTGGATGTACTCATTTTTGCCTTCAAGTGTTTATCGGTTTGAAATAAGTAGGAATTTTGTGTTGCCAAAGGACTCTAGTTTTTCAGAAAGCCCTGGAATGTAAGGTAATGCTACTCCTCTCCTTTTAGTATCTTCAGAATTTTGGGTTTAATTCCCTATCCTTTTCTTTTGACATTTATTATGATTACTCTGCGTCTGGTCCTTGACGCCCTTTGCTGACGTAATCACACAGCGACACTGATCTTGTGATCAACCATTTCACCACATAATTTTCATAGTTATACATAACATTTTAAGCGCCTTTCAAAGCTCTAAAGGCCACTTTACAGTCACGGGATAAGAACGTTTTTTTGTGCGAGTGAACAGAGGCAACCATTCGCGCCAGCGTTCACTCTACCCGGAATGAATGGACGAAACGGATTGCATTGGAAGTCAAAGAAAAGTTACCCACGTTAACGCATCAGCTGGACTCACATGCGCCTTATTTGACAACACAACACAAATAACACCTTCATCGATTCAAGCCTGTATTTGGAAAACCAAATAACCATCATCCGACAAGAACGAACACCATGAGCAAAGAAAAACCCTCTCCCTGCAACACTATAAAGAGGTATTTTCTGGCACATTCCCTCGCTTACGGCCATACTACCCTGAGAACGCCCGATCTCATCCGATCTCAGAAGCTAAGCATAGTCGGGCCTGGTTAGTACTTGGATGGGAGACTGCCTGGAAATACCACGTGCTGTAAGCTTTTTTTGTGTCCTTTTCTTTTTACATTTATTATGACTACTCTCCGTCTGGTCCTTGACGCCCTCTGCTGACGTAATCACCCAGCGACACTGATCTCGTGATCAACCATTTCACCACATAATATTCATAGTTATCCATAACATTTTTATCGCCTTTCAAAGCTCGAAAGGCCACTTTACAGTCACCGGATAAGAACGTTTTTTTGTGCGAGTGAACAGAGGCAACCATTCACGGCAGCGTTCACTCTACCCGGAATGAATGGACGAAACGGATTGCATTGGAAGTTAAAGAAAAGTTACCCACGTTAACGCATCAGCTGGTCTCACATGCGCCTTATTTGACAACACGACACAAATAAAACCTTCATCGATTCAAGCCTGTATTTGGAAAACCAAATAACCATCATCCGACAAGAACGAACACCGTGAGCAAAGAAAGACTCTCTCCCTGCAACACTACAAAGAGGGATTTTCTGGCACATTCCCTCGCTTACGGCCATACTACCCTGAGAACGCCTGATCTCGTCCGGTCTCGGAAGCTACGCAGGATCGGGCCTGGTTAGTACTCTGATGGGAGACCGCCTGGGTATACCAGGTGCTGTAAGGTTTTTTTTTTTTTTTTTTGCTGCCACCCTAAACTCTGTGGGCCGAGAAATGGTCTCTCCCGTTCGCGATCCGATTTCACTTTTCATTTCACGATCACACCCGACGCGATTTTAAATGGCTTCCCACACGTTGATTTTACTCTTGAGTCGCTGCGTGTAACGATATGGCTTTCCGGCAGAGGGAGCTGTCTGCATGGGGGACCGTCATGACAGTACTCGTACGCGAAGCAGAACTGAGCTTCTGCGTGCTGGACAGCTTCTTTTACTCCCCTTTAAAACCATCTATTTTCCTTTCGCTACAAATTTAACCTCATTGTCGTCAAATGAGCGGCAGATAGCTTTGAAGTGCATATGTACTGCAGATTGAGGCCCAGTAGTATTATCCCAGCGGTGTTGATAAAGTATTTTTTTTTGAGAATTTGTTTAGTCTCCCCAATGTTTTGCTCTTCAAAATTTTCATTTTTTGCAATGTATTGAATAAACTACATTACTTTGTTTTTCATTTGACAGCCTATCTTTTGGATGCACTCATTTTTGCCTTCAGGAAAACATTGTTCAAAATTATCAGCGAGATTTTGGTATTGAAGTGAAACCATGTGTCAGTGAGCTGAGCTGTTTCCTGAATCTGAATCACGCTTCCTTCGTAACAGCAGGGGGTACACCCCATTCACTTGAAACGTTGTGGGCGCAACAGCCGTAGTAATAAATTGGGCAAGCAGAACTGTCCAATCTTTACATTCTAGGTTGTCTATTTCTTTTTTACGTTGTTTACTTTGCCCTTTTCCCATTTTGGCAATTTGGTCCCAACTATGATGAGTGCTCGTAGGGAGTCCTAATAGTTGGGGATGTTCTTAGTGAGGTGGTGATCAATGCCTTATTGTGGTAATTGTCAAGCTTCTACCCCGGTGAGGGCGGACAATTCTTGCCTCTGCATCCACAACAAGTCACCACTTACAATCTCTATGGAGTTCGAAATCTAGTGGTAATCTTATTCACACACACACATGTTCACACACCTTTAACACGTTTTCTTATTTTGCCAGAGGATGCCGCCGCCCTTGCAGAATTTAACTGTATCCTTTTCAACAGGCGCGTCTGCCCTCGCGCGGACTTTAACTGGTCTTTACTTTTACCTGATAGAGTCTCGAATTATCAGGGTTTTACACTTCGTCGCCTAACTCGTCTCCCCCTGAATACCGGTATTTTTATTTCACTGGTCACACATTCCTTTTTTTTTAAGTGAAATATTCTACAAACGTCTCCATGTGCCTGGGTCTCCGTCAACCTTTGGATCCCAGCCGGAGAGGGAGGAAAGGGTGTTGGTTGCTGTAGTAGGGTCCCAGATTACAAACTTATCAGTTGTTGGAAAAGACAACCAATTAAAATGTCTTATGTTTTACTGCTTGCAGCTGTTGGTGCTCAGAACGCCCAGAGGCGTGGCATTATACCGTATTTTCACGACCAAACGGCGCACCGTGTGAAAAGGCGCAGTCTCATTTATGTGTGCCATTTCTGTATTTAACCCACACATTGGGCGCACCGGATGAAAGGACGCAAGTTTTATATACCGGTACATATCCTATACTGCTATACGTACGTCCCCGAGGGGGATGTGGCGAAAATTGAACGCTATTAATTCGCTCTGCTTCGATAGTATTAATGAAAATTTAATTCGGCGCCGGCACCTAAATATTTTATTTCGAAAAAACACGCAGGAACAAGATTGCGATTTAATGTCAATTACAGTGAAGTCGAGGCACTCTCATGGCTCCGCGAAAGTCTTCCCGTTTTTGGCAACGAGTTAAATCAAATTAGTTGCCAGTATGCCTCGATGAAGAAGAATTTGTTGAAAAAAACAATTGGTTGATATAGACGTTGATGGATCGACACTGTTTGTTCAAGTAAATATTCACGAGACCGAAAAAAAATAGATGGAAGACCAGACAAGAAAAAGGTGGAAAAAGGTAGCGCGATGCGTGTTTCGGCCCGCAGATCTCAGGCAGTATTTAGGGGCGCCCCAAATGTATAAAAAGTTGACAACACACTTGTTTCTGCTTTGGACGGACGAAGTGTTGGAATGTGGTCAGTCCTACTCGGACATTCAAAATCAAACTGCCTTCGATTTGAGGTGCCGAAATAAGGTTGATAATGCTCGTCGATGGCAAACACCAAATCGATAATGCGATATAATATAATTGTGCCTATAAAAAGAGAGTAACTTTACTCTGAAAGAGATGTTGGCGGAACTAAAACGTTATTAAAATATAAAGATTGGGCAAAAAGAAAATTTAGCATATTATGGCCGTATGGTTGTAAGCAAAGAGTGCCCGAAGGCAAGAAAACTGCCAACATTATTTTGAAACGGACACGAACCGCATTTTCGCACAGAGAAAAATGCGAGTTGGGTCCAAAAAAGTCCCAAAGTATTGGTTTCAGACTTCAGAGGGTAACGTGAGTTAGAATTTTACATTTTATATCAAGAAAGAGAGAGACAAAAATCATATTAGGGATGGATGGCATTCTATTGGAATATGTGTTGTGTGGAATTGTGATTGATATTGATACATGGAGAAGGATTATGATGGTTCAAGAAAATATGCTCTAAAATGAAGTAAACAATACGATGAATAGCTAGAAATTATTTGGTGGTGACCTCGAGAGATATTTTAAATGGGTTGAAGCTGCGCCAATTGCACTACTCAGCCTCGAGGGTCAACGTAAATTGTGACACGGGTTCCACGCCTTTTGAGGTGGAACATAGCCGAGAGCTCCCCGCTCCATGTGAATGCATGGATCCGGGCGCTCCTCAAAGAATGGTTCATTGAGGAGACATACGCTCATTTTGTGTTCTCGTCCATTATTTTCAGGAGCAGACTGGACCATGATATACCAGGCTGCTACCACAGACGCGTCAAGGCTGGTGACGGAAGGGGCCACCAGATGACCAGAGGGACCAGTCACGCCTATCGAGGGGTGTGGAGTCAAGCGATGTGGAACTCATATCTCAAGACCTTTGGACGGAGGGAGAGATCTGGATTTTCCCTGCATGCTAAGATCGGATTGCATGCTGATGTACATTTTATACCAACATTGTTGTTCCTTTCCCAAGAAGAAAAAAAAGGGGGTGGGGGAGTGAAACGAGAGATGTTTTATGTTCTACTTGTTTGTGAGCTGAGGTTAAGAATGTTATGTCCGATCATTATTACTGTCTCAATACTATAGTTGTTCCAGCCCCATGATGAGACGTCCACGCTCAACGTCACCAGAACAGTAGCAGAATTCCCGATCTTTTAAAAAATGAAAAAGTATATTGCTTATTATTTAGTGTCTTCAAATTAAGTTGAACTGTTTCCAAATGCCCACCGTGATTTTGAAACTGTCATGAATGAGCAATTTGTTGAACAGTAATTTAAATTGACACTCCAGTCATATAATCAGACTAATGAAAATGCATCTTTATATATTTATATTTATATATTTAAATATATGATTAAGAGGTGGGACTGGGGGGTATATATATATATATATATATATATATATATATATATATATATATATATATATATATATATATATATATATATATATATATATATATATATATATATATATATATATATATATATATATATGGTTCCCATTGATTGTTAGGCTATTGTGGGGCATGTCTTCTGTCTTGTATTTTACCTATATACACATATCCCAATAGTATAGACACATATATGCCATTATATTTAGTATTTTGTTTTTTTTTCCACATTTTTTCACACTCCACGATCACTGTCAAGAAAATGTTTGCTATCACTTTTAAAAATGATTACGAGGTGGGAATGATGGAGAATAATAATTTATCATGTTTAAAAGTGCCGTGCTTTGCTGACCAACTAAACAATGGGCCCACAGTCAAAGCGCAGATGGCCACAGTAAATCTGAGTGAAACAGACACGGCAAGGTGAACTGTCGTCTCAAGCTAGATTCTAGAAGGTCCGGCCTTGCACAGAATTTAGGGCTTGAGATACTCCTTTTTCACCATCGTTATTTACGCTTAAACATCCTGCACAAGCGCCAGATTACAAACTTATCAGTTCTTGGAAAAGACAACCAATTAAAATGTCTTATGTTTTACTGCTTGCAGCTGTTGATGCTCAGAACGCCCAGAGGCGTGGCGTTATAATCAAGAAAACTGTGTTTTACTAATATATCACTTTAATTTACATATACTCTCAATAAATAGCTTGGCAGAGGGGCGCAGAATTCAGACGTGTGTCATCTGATGACTGCGTCTCCTGCCGGCAGTGGGGAATATCTTTCTGGTTCTGAGTCTCTGTCCACGGTGTATGTCTGTCATATCTCTGACATGGGGTTAGGGTTACTTGCTGGGGTTACTTGTTAGGGTTACTTGTCAGGGTTATGGTTACTTTCTGGGTTTACTTGTTAGGGTTACTTGTCAGGGTTAGGGTTACTTGTTAGGATTAGTGTTACTTTCTGGGGTTACTTGTTATGGTTACTTGTCAGGGTTCTGGTTACTCGTTTTGGTTAGGGTTACTTGTTAGGGTTAGGGGTACTTTCTGGGGTTACTTGTCAGGGTTAAGGTTACTTTCAGGGGTTGTTAGGGTTACGTGTTAAGGTTAAGTTTACTTTCTGGGGTTACTTGTGAGGGTTACTTGTCAAGGTTAAGGTCATTTGTTAGGGTTAGGGTTAATTGTTAGGGTTAGTGTTGCTTGTCAGGGTTAAGGTTACTCTCTGGGGTTACTTGTTAGGATTAGGGATACCTGTTGGGGATACTTGGGGTTACTTGTAAGGGTTACTTGTCAGGGTTAAGGTTACATTCTGGGGTTACTTGTTAGGGTTACTTGTCAGGGTTAGGGTCTTTTGTGAGGGTTAGGGTTACTTGTTAGGGTTAGTGTTGCTTGTCAGGGTAAAGGTTACTTTCTGGGTTTACTTGTTAGGGTTACATGTTAGGGTTAAGGTTACTTTCTGTGGTTACTTGTTAAGGTTAGGGATACCTGTTGGGGATAGTTGTTGGGGTTACTTGTAAGGTTTACTTGTCAGGGTTAAGGTTACTTTCTGGGGTTACTTGTTAGGGACACTTGACAGGGTACTGTCATATTCTATATGATATATATGATGATATATTATCCTTGGTGTCCCTCAGAAGCTTTTCCACAAGCTTCAACCGGCTTCAACCGGTCCAGAAATCCTCCAAGAGCTCCTACTGTCTCCCGGTCAAAGGTTAGAATCGACTTTTGAAATTTTTCGTTTAAAGGACAACCGACGCCAATGGACAAGTTGTGTACATTTGCAAAATTGCTTCAAATAACTTCTACTTGTTAGGGTTCGGGATACTTGTTTTGGGTTAGGGTTACTTGCTGGGGTTACTTGTTAGGGTTAGGGTTACTTGTGAGGGTTAAGGTTACTTTCTGGTGTTACTTGTCAGGGTTTGGGTCACTTGTTAGGGTTAGGGTTACGTGTTCGGGTTAGGGTTGCTTGGCAGGGTTAAGGTTACTTGCTGGGGTTACTTGTTAGGGTTAGTGTTACTTTCTAGGGTAACTTGTTAGGGTTACTTTCTGGGGTTACTTGTTAGGGTTACTTGCTATGGTTACTTGTCAGGGTTAGGGTTACTTGCTGGGGTTACATGCTGGGGGTACTTGTTAGGGTGACTTGTCAGGGTTAGGGTTACTTGTTAGGGTTAGTGTTACTTTCTCGGGTTACTTGTCAGGGTGAGGGTTACTTGTTAGGGTTACTTGCTGGGGTTACTTGTTAGGGTTACTTGTAAGGGGTTAGTGTTACTTACTGGGTTACTTGTCAGGGTTAAGGTTACTTTCGGGGGTTACTTTTTAGGGTTACTTGTTAGGGTTAGGGTCACTTGTCAGTGTTGGGGTTACTTTCTGGGTTTACTTGTTAGGGTTAGGGTTACTTTCTGGGTTTACTTGTTAGGGTTAGGGTTACTTTCTGGGTATAATTGTTAGGGTTACTTGAGGGCTCAGGTTACTTTCTGGGTTTACTTTGTAGGGTTACTTGTCAGGGTTAGGGTTATGTGTTAGGGTTAGGGTTACTTGTTAGGGGTGGGGTTACTTTCTGGGGTTACTTGTGAGGGTTACTTGTCAGGGTTAAGGTTACTTTCTGTGGTTACTTGTTAGGGTTAGGGATACTTGTTGGAGTTACGTGTAAGGGTTACTTGTCAGAGTTAAGGTTACCTTCTGGGGTTACTTGTTAGGGTTACTTGATAGGTTTAGGGTTACTTTCTGGGGTTACTTGTTAGGGTTACTTGTCAGGGTTAGGGTTACTTGTTATGGGTAGGGTTACTTTCTGGGGTTACTTGTTAGGGTTACTTGTCAGGGTTAGGGTTACTTGTTAGGAATAGGGTTACTTGTCAGGGTTAGGGTTACTTGTTAGTGTTAGGGTTACTTTTCATGGTTAAGGTTACTTTCTGGGTTTACTTGTTATGGTTAGAGATACTTGTTGGGGTTACTTGTTAGGGTTAAGGTTACTTTCTGGGGTTACTTTTTAGGGTTACTTGTCAGAATTGAGGTTACTTTCTGGGGTTATCTGCTAGGGATACTTGTTAGGGTTCGGGTTACTTGTCAGGGTTAAGGTTACTTTCTGGGTTTACTTGTTAGGGTTAGGGTTACTTTCTGGGTTTACTTGTTAGTCTTACTTGTCAGGGTTAGGGGTACTTGTAAGGGTTAGGGTTACTTGTTAGGGGTAGGGTTAAAATTCTGGGGTTACTGGTTAGGGTTACTTGTCAGGGTTAGGGTTACTTGTTAGCATTAGGGTTATTTGTCCAGGTTAAGGTTACTTTCTGGGGTTAGTTGTTAGGGTTACTTGTTAGGGTTAGGGTTACTTGTTAGGGTTACTTGTCAGGGCTAGGGTCAATTTTTAGGGTTAGGGTTACTTGTTAGGGTTAGGGTTACTTTCTGGGTTTACTTGTTAGGGTTACTTGTTAGGGTTAAGGTTAATTTCTGGGGTTACTTTTTAAGGTTATTTGTTAGGGTTAGGATTACTTGGTATTGTTACTTGTCAGGGTTAAAGTTACTTTCTCGGGTTACAGTCAGGGTGAGTGTTACTTGTTAGGGTTAGAGTTACTTGCTGGGGTTACTTGTTAGGGTTACGTGTTAGGGTTAGGTTTACTTGTTATGGTTAGTGTTACTTCCTGGGTTACTTGTCAGGGTTAAGGTTACTTTCTGGGGTTACTTGTCAGGGTTACTTGTCAGGCTTAGGGTCACTTGTTAGGGTTAGGGTTACTTGTCAGGGTTAAGGTTACTTTCTGGGTTTACTTGTTAGGGTTAGGGTTACTTTCTGGGTTTACTTATTAGGGTTACTTGTTAGGGCTAAGGTTACTTTCTGGGTTTACTTTTTAGGGTTACTTGTTATGGTTAGGGTTACTGTTAGGGTAATTCGCCATACAAACATCTCTAAACATCGCTCTGTAATCTTTGTTTACATTTTGAACTTCCTCGTATGTCATATCCTGCCTTCCTTTACACGATGTCGCACTTTTAGTACGTCACATCCTGTCGCGTCATTGCTATGCACCGCATAAATACTCCTGCAGCCCGTTCCTCTCTCTCTCTCTCCATGCGCTCCCTCCTCCGCGACACTACAATGCCCGTGCTCTCCAAATTAAATCAACTTTCTGTTCAAGTCCTGGCTCCCTGATGATTTAACCATCGATCTCCATCAACACCCGTCGAAGCAATGAACCAAGGGCGAACGATAAAAAATAACCCAACATTCTGGTGCCAAGAAACCCGCGCCGGTTGGGTCCGAAGCGCTTGAGGGGTGCGTGATGGGAGCGCCTCTTCATTCTGACCTGACCACACGGTTGAGTTTCACGGGTGAGTGCCGCTAGCATGCTGCTATGTTGGGTGAACGAATGTGGAATCCTTTGTGGCCAGAAGGATTTCTTTGCGTGTAATCCACGTATCGAGGCTAGTAACGCGACTTATTGGAAGATATCATCTGATTATATCCCATGTTCAAATTATGGGTTCTATTTCTGATGATCGAGCCAAGGCGGGTCACATTAAGTCGGGCCTAAGGTGTATTAATGGAAAAATACACGCGACTGATCGATCCTAATATTTATCGAGATATGTCTGGTTTGCCGCGCCCTGGCTGCCGTACTGTAAGACCAGAATAATTCTAATTATAATATTCACAAGGGGTGAATTTTTGGAATTCACTGTGCGCGAGGGCCGTGAGTGAAATTGGGGAATTGAGAGATTTCACTCCGGACGTTTTTTGTTTTAAATAGCTGCAGCTATAATGGAGGTCGACAAGAGACAGAAGCTCTTAGCTTTTGGTGGTCGTCTGCTTGTATCCACAAGAGCGACGAGGGACCTTTCCCTCGGCGAGGCCTGCTTGTTGACGCGATATTGTGGATTACCGTAATTTCATTTAATTCACCAACACTAGCACATGGTCAACAATGCTAGCCATTGCTACGGGGTTTCCCAGGGAGTTTCATTGTCCAGGGGGCAGAGGGTGGTCGGCTGCAGGAGGGGGGCGTTAGGGGGAGCAGTCCTTGTGTGTGTGTGTTCTTGTCTTCCCTTTTCGTGTTTTGTCTTTCGTCTTTTTGTGCATGCATTGTGTGTTTTTATGTATTGTTGTGTATGTGCGCGCGTTGTGTAAACTTCTAAGAAAACCAAACCATTCTTCTTTCTGTACCCGTAAGAGGGGGATGGGGGGTGAATTCACAACCACATTCTGAGATCGGCAAATTGATTCATTCGCGAACAAGTTAATAGACGAAAATAAAATTAATAAAGAGAACATTCTTCCTGCCGAATTTGATTCTGCCGCGAGGCCTCTCTTCTCCACAGAACCGAGGCACCCTTGTCATCACAAGAGGACTCGACCGGGTGCCATGGAGTGGGCTGTCCTGTCTCATCGGGAGACCTGTTCAACCATGCAGCGAGGAGACTTTCGTCTCCGCTCGACGTCCTCATGAATGACATAACACTGTTTCTTTTTCCATAGCTTATTGATGAATGCCGTCTACTTGAAACAAAAAAAACTGAATTAAATAATTAATTAGACTGAGTGAGCGAATAAATGAAGACAGCGGACAAATGAATAGACATAAGCCGAACTACAGTGAATTTGTAAAATTATCAGCGTTGAAATTGTGCCACATTGTTCTCAAGAGCGATTTGAACATTGGCCATTTGCGTTTTGGAGTTATTTATGACTGCTGGGATCTGGCCTGCTGTGTCTCAAAAACTGGGGGATGGTGTTTAAGCAGTGAGACCATTGCATTCCTTAAGATAACGATCATGTATGTTTTTGCTCAAGTTTTTCCCTCTATCACGGTTCAATTGAGGAAATAAGGATGTTTATCTCAAATTGAACTGAAATCAGCAAGATAGATGGTGCTAGATTCAATGATAAATGATTATGATTAATTCACTCTTTTGAAGCTACATGCCCTTTTCCATGTAAGACAAATCATTTTGAAATCCTGATTTGGGCAAATGCGAAATGAAATGGAAATTGTATAAAATGACAGAATCAAAGAGTGACTTTATAAAATTATGAGTTTAGTTTGTCAAACAGAGCTGAACCAACTTGTACACAGCTTGTTCAAGCCATTTGAAACAAGCCAGAGTTATTTACGATGCCTCTTATCACGGGTTTTTGTCAGCACAGAGCTTCAAAGAGGGGTTTAAAAGACCCAGAGAAAATTCTGAGGCCCCACTGTGCTGGCTCGTAAACGACGGTTCAATTGGAAAAAGTAAATAAAATGGTCAGTAAATTGGGCTGAATAACAGGAACATTTGTAGATTTATTAAGATAATGATTGTGACCTGATCATTACACTGGTTTTGACCTGACAATTGTCATCCCCTGAAATCACAGAGCAGATGATTTGATTCATAAAAACGATAAATTGAATTTGATCGGATGCACCTTTATTAGTTTCTGAGCAGAGAAATTAATTTCAAAAGGAAAAGATGGAGTTGCAAAATTTGATGACTGAACTTTTTTCATTATGCTTTTTGTGCAGATGATGTGTAAAGCAACAATTCGCAAACAGAGCTGGGATGATGGTTGAGAAATTGTTCCATTTGCAGGATGAATTGATGAACTGTGGGGTGCACAAGCCATTTGCATCCACCCATCCTGTGATTTTCATCCGGAGTATCATCCGAACCGAATTTGCATTCTTGGTGTTTTTGGAAACAAAGTTTAATCTCTGCTCCAATTGTCATAGGAGACCCAACAAAGGAGAGGCCGCAATGGCTGGTGGGATGCACCTGCAGAACTAGAGTTGGCACACCCACCTGATGATTTGGGATCAATGACAAAGTCCATATTGAGAATAGTTTGTTTTCCAAAAGCGTAATGTGTGGCATTTATCGTAATGCATGACAGTTTTTATTGCACATATTTCTCATCCAACCATCTAGCGAGCAACGAATTGTTACAATTAGGCTTGATTGCATCGAAAGTATTCAATGTTGGAGATGCAATGGAGGAAATCCAACGTTTATTAAGACAGCATGCAGATGCTAATTTATCTTCTGGCTGCCTTTGCGTACAGTGATGACATTTGTCAGTTCAAAAGTAGTTTATAGTTACGACTAAAAGTGCAGGATAACCTCAAGATTGATTTGATTGTGAATTATTATCATTATTATTATGAATTGGATGCAGTGCACATTGGAGTAATTGACTGCAGTGCACATTAAAGGAATTTCTCGCCGGTAAGAATGAAATTGGCAAATGAGTTCAGTGGGCACCGATGTCAGCCAGAGATTCAGACGAAATCAGAGATATTGTGTAGGGCTTCCACACTAACCAGCTTCTTTCAGAATTGAGAGAAAGAGATCCTTCAGAAGGGGAGGACTCCTGCGGAATCCGTGCCAGGGTGGCCGCAGATGAAGCTGGGTTGCACGAATGGATGTCCTACGCAGAAGCGAAACTGACTGTCAACTGGTGCCCTCCAACTGAATGACAAAAGGCGAGTACGAGATGACCATTTACACAGATCGCCGTAATGTTGACGACCATGTCAACTTGTGCAAATTGTAGAAGGCTGTCCTCCACCCATACAATTTGGTGACATGCAAATGTCCACCAAAAACACATTTTTTGCAGAGATGATTTGCTTGGGTGCCAGAAAAGGAGTAACAGCAGAAGAAGCTGTGCTCAATGTAAAAAAAATTCAGTGGTACACGCTACATGAATTAGTTCTCATGCAGGTGTTGAGAGACATGCCAAAATTTGGACTCCAAATTTTTTACCAATGATTGACAAGCAGTTTTATGCAAATTGATGTCTGTGTAAGCTCTCAGTCGTACAGGAGTGGTCCATCGATGAGAACGTTTCTTCAGCCGTCATCTGTACAAATTTGAAGGTTTCGGACGTTTCGCCTCCTATCCAAGAGGCTTCGTCAGCGAACTAGGGTCTGACTGGTCGTATTGATGATCTGTGCAATGTCCAAGAGGGATCGTGTTCCGCGCAAACACGTTCCCAATTGGCAAATTGAGACTTTTCATGTCTCAACAGGGGGGAATGGCAATAGCCTAGATCATCATTGCCAAAATTTTCACTTTTGGTGTTGAGTGATGTTAGCTGCAATATCATTCCCACAAGAAAGCGGTGCCCTCCAGAAATGCAGACTCACTAACAACTAACATACACTAACCAACTAAAATCTAACAATAACAATGTCTGCCATTTCTGTGAGAGAATGCATTATAGAGCCTAAACGATGAGACAGATTTTGATAGGGAAAGAAACACCAAGAAAGGGTGCTGTGCAGAATGAAACCATCCCTTTGACATGTGACCTGGCACAAGTCTTCTTTTAGTCTCCACAGGACAGAGATGCGGTATGAAGAAGATGACGTGGGCCACGCCAAAGTGGGATGGACCAGTTGCGGACCTGCTAGCCGTCTTAGCAGCTACAAGCTTCGTCTGGACTCGCGAGGACACCACACCGTTCGTCAAGAAGATTCCCGATGCACAACTGGAGCCGAAGATCACGCACCTTTTCCCATTCACCAGCTCGTCGTCTGTACCACACCCTTGGGCCTGCTTGCGACAAATGCTACAAACAATTTTGTTCCTACTCGTCATCCTGGTGATCACCATCCAGGATCCCATGAAGATTTGACTATTGTAGCTAGAGACTGACATGACTTTGATTTGAGAATGTTTCCATTATGATTTTCTTTTCTGTTCACCTCGACCGATGTTAAAAATGTTCGTCAGGGGGGAGATGTTAGGGTAATTCGCCATACAAACATCTCTAAACATCGCTCTGTAATCTTTGTTTACATTTTGAACTTCCTCGTATGTCATATCCTGCCTTCCTTTACACGATGTCGCACTTTTAGTACGTCACATCCTGTCGCGTCATTGCTATGCACCGCATAAATACTCCTGCAGCCCGTTCCTCTCTCTCTCTCTCCATGCGCTCCCTCCTCCGCGACACTACAATGACCGTGCTCTCCAAATTAAATCAACTTTCTGTTCAAGTCCTGGCTCCCTGATGATTTAACCATCGATCTCCATCAACACCCGTCGAAGCAATGAACCAAGGGCGAACGATAAAAAATAACCCAACAGTTACTTTCTGGGTTTACTTGTTAGGGTTAAGGTTACTTTCTGGGGTTACTTTTTAGGGTTTGTTGTTAGGATTAGGGTTACTTGTTAGTGTTACTTGTCAGGGTTAAGGTTACTCTCTCGGGTTACTTGTCAGGGTGAGGGTTACTTGTTAGGGTTAGGGTTACTTGCAGGGGTTACTTGTTAGGGTTACTTTTTAGGGTTAGGTTTACTTGTTAGGGTTAGTGTTACTTCCTGGGTTACTTGTCAGGGTTAAGGTTACTTTCTGGGTTACTTGTTAGGGTTACAAATTAAGGTTAAGTTTACTTTCTGGGGTTACTTTGTAGGGTTACTTGTTAGGGTTAGGGTCACTTGTCAGTGTTAGGTTTTCTTGTCAGGGTTAAGGTTACTTTCTGGGTTTACTTGTTAGGGTACTTGTTAGGGTTAGGGTTACTTTCTGGGTTTACTTGTTAAGGTTACTTAGGGTTAAGGTTACTCTCTGGGGTTAATTGTTAGGGTTACTTGTAAGGGTTAGGGTCACTTGTTAGGATTATGGTTACTTTTTGGGTGTTACTAGTTATGGTTACTTGTCAGGGTTATGGTTACTTGTAATGGTTAGAGTTACTTGTTAGTTGTAGGGTTACTTTCTGGAGTTACTCGTCGGGGTTAAGGTTACTTTCTGAGGTTACTTGTTAGGGTTACTTGTTAGGTTTAGGGTTACTTTCTGGGGTTACTTGTTAGGGTTACTAGTCAGGGTTAGGGTTACTTGTTAGGGGTAGGGTTACTTTCTGGGGTTACTTTTTAGGGTTACTTGTCAGGGTTAGGGTTACTTGTTAGGATTAGGGTTACTTGTCAGGGTTAAGGTTAATTTCAGGGCTTAGTTGTTAGGGTTACTTGTTAGGGTTAATGTTACTTGTCAGGGTTAATGTTACTTTCTGGGGTTACTTGTTAGGGTTAGGCATACTTGTTGGGTTACTTTCTGGGGTTACTTTTTAGGGTTACTTGTCAGGGTTAAGGTTACACTCTACTGGGTTTACTTGTTAGGGTTAGGGTTACTTTATGGCTTTACTTGTTAGGGTTACTTGTTAGGGCTAAGGTTACTGTCTGGGTTTACTTTTTAGGGTTACTGGTTAGGGTTAGGGTTACTTTCTGGCGTTACTTGTTAGGGTTACTTGTTAGGATTAGGGTTACTTGTCAGGGTTGAGGTTACTTTCTGGGGTTAGTTTTTAGGGTTACTTGTTAGTGTTAGGGTTACTTTTCATGGTTAAGGTTACTTTCTGGGGTTACTTTTTAGGGTTACTTGTCAGGGTTGAGGTTACTTTCTGGGGTTACCTGCTAGGGATAGTTGTTAGGGTTAGGGTTACTTGTTAGGGCTAAGGTTACTTTCTGGGTTTACTTTTTATGGTTACTTGTTACAATTAGGGTTACTTTCTGGGTTTACTTGTTAAGGTTACTTAGGGATAATGTTACTTTCTGGGGTTAATTGTTAGGGTTACTTGTCAGGGTTAGGGTCACTTGTTAGGGTTATGGTTAACTTTTGGGGTTACTAGTTATGGTTACTTGTCAGGGTTATGGTTACTTGTTATGGTTAGGGTTACTCGTTAGGGTTACTTTCTGGGGTTACATGTCAGGGTTAAGGTTACTTTCTGGGGTTATTTGTTAGGGTTACTTGTCAGGGTTAAGGATACTTTATGGGGTTTACTTGTTAGGGTTAAGGATACTTGTTGGGGTTACGTGTAAGGGTTACTTGTCAAGGTTAAGGTTACTTTCTGGGGTTACTTGTTAGGGTTACTTGTTAGGTTTAGGGTTACTTTCTGGGTTTACTTGTTAGGGTTACTTGTTAGGTTTAGGGTTACTTTCTGGGGTTACTTTTTAGGGTTACTTGTCAGGGTTATGGTTACTTGTTAGGGTTAGGGTTACTTGTTAGGGTTAGGGTTACTTGTCAGGGTTAAGGTTACTTTCTGGGGTTACTTGTTAGGGTTAGTGATACTTGTTGGGGTTACTTTTTAGGGTTAAGGTTACTTTTTAGGGTTACTTGTCAGGGTTAAGATTACTTTCTGGGGTTACTTGTCAGGGTTAGGGTCACTTGTTAGGGTTAGAGTTACTTGTTAGGGTTAGGGTTACTTGTCAGGGTTAAGGTTACTATCTGGGTTTACTTGTTAGGGTTAGGGTTATTTTCTGGGTTTACTTGTTAGGGTTACTTGTTAGGGCTAAGGTTACTTTCTTGGTTTACTTTTTAGGGTCACTTGTTAGGGTTAGGGTTACTTGTTGGGGTTACTTGTTAGGGTTAAGGTTACTTTCTGGGGTTAAATTTTATAGGTTACTTGTCAGGGTTAAGGTTACTTTCTGGGGTAAACTGTTGGGGATACTTGTTAGGGTTCGGGTTACTTGTCAGGGTTAAGGGTACTTTCTGGGGTTACTTTTTAGGGTTTGTTGTTAGGATTAGGGTTACTTGTTAGTGTTACTTGTCAGGGTTAAGGTTACTCTCTCGGGTTACTTGTCAGGGTGAGGGTTACTTGTTAGGGTTAGGGTTACTTGCAGGGGTTACTTGTTAGGGTTACTTTTTAGGGTTAGGTTTACTTGTTAGGGTTAGTGTTACTTCCTGGGTTACTTGTCAGGGTTAAGGTTACTTTCTGGGTTACTTGTTAGGGTTACAAATTAAGGTTAAGTTTACTTTCTGGGGTTACTTTGTAGGGTTACTTGTTAGGGTTAGGGTCACTTGTCAGTGTTAGGTTTTCTTGTCAGGGTTAAGGTTACTTTCTGGTTTTACTTGTTAGGGTACTTGTTAGGGTTAGGGTTACTTTCTGGGTTTACTTGTTAAGGTTACTTAGGGTTAAGGTTACTCTCTGGGGTTAATTGTTAGGGTTACTTGTAAGGGTTAGGGTCACTTGTTAGGATTATGGTTACTTTTTGGTGTTACTAGTTATGGTTACTTGTCAGGGTTATGGTTACTTGTAATGGTTAGAGTTACTTGTTAGTTGTAGGGTTACTTTCTGGAGTTACTCGTCAGGGTTAAGGTTACTTTCTGAGGTTACTTGTTAGGGTTACTTGTTAGGTTTAGGGTTACTTTCTGGGGTTACTTGTTAGGGTTACTAGTCAGGGTTAGGGTTACTTGTTAGGGGTAGGGTTACTTTCTGGGGTTACTTTTTAGGGTTACTTGTCAGGGTTAGGGTTACTTGTTAGGATTAGGGTTACTTGTCAGGGTTAAGGTTAATTTCAGGGCTTAGTTGTTAGGGTTACTTGTTAGGGTTAATGTTACTTGTCAGGGTTAATGTTACTTTCTGGGGTTACTTGTTAGGGTTAGGCATACTTGTTGGGTTACTTTCTGGGGTTACTTTTTAGGGTTACTTGTCAGGGTTAAGGTTACACTCTGGGTTTACTTGTTAGGGTTAGGGTTACTTTATGGCTTTACTTGTTAGGGTTACTTGTTAGGGCTAAGGTTACTGTCTGGGTTTACTTTTTAGGGTTACTGGTTAGGGTTAGGGTTACTTTCTGGCGTTACTTGTTAGGGTTACTTGTTAGGATTAGGGTTACTTGTCAGGGTTGAGGTTACTTTCTGGGGTTAGTTTTTAGGGTTACTTGTTAGTGTTAGGGTTACTTTTCATGGTTAAGGTTACTTTCTGGGGTTACTTTTTAGGGTTACTTGTCAGGGTTGAGGTTACTTTCTGGGGTTACCTGCTAGGGATAGTTGTTAGGGTTAGGGTTACTTGTTAGGGCTAAGGTTACTTTCTGGGTTTACTTTTTATGGTTACTTGTTACAATTAGGGTTACTTTCTGGGTTTACTTGTTAAGGTTACTTAGGGATAATGTTACTTTCTGGGGTTAATTGTTAGGGTTACTTGTCAGGGTTAGGGTCACTTGTTAGGGGTATGGTTAACTTTGGGGTTACTAGTTATGGTTACTTGTCAGGGTTATGGTTACTTGTTATGGTTAGGGTTACTCGTTAGGGTTACTTTCTGGGGTTACATGTCAGGGTTAAGGTTACTTTCTGGGGTTATTTGTTAGGGTTACTTGTCAGGGTTAAGGATACTTTATGGGGTTACTTGTTAGGGTTAAGGATACTTGTTGGGGTTACGTGTAAGGGTTACTTGTCAAGGTTAAGGTTACTTTCTGGGGTTACTTGTTAGGGTTACTTGTTAGGTTTAGGGTTACTTTCTGGGTTTACTTGTTAGGGTTACTTGTTAGGTTTAGGGTTACTTTCTGGGGTTACTTTTTAGGGTTACTTGTCAGGGTTATGGTTACTTGTTAGGGTTAGGGTTACTTGTTAGGGTTAGGGTTACTTGTCAGGGTTAAGGTTACTTTCTGGGGTTACTTGTTAGGGTTAGTGATACTTGTTGGGGTTACTTTTTAGGGTTAAGGTTACTTTTTAGGGTTACTTGTCAGGGTTAATATTACTTTCTGGGGTTACTTGTCAGGGTTAGGGTCACTTGTTAGGGTTAGAGTTACTTGTTAGGGTTAGGGTTACTTGTCAGGGTTAAGGTTACTATCTGGGTTTACTTGTTAGGGTTAGGGTTATTTTCTGGGTTTACTTGTTAGGGTTACTTGTTAGGGCTAAGGTTACTTTCTTGGTTTACTTTTTAGGGTCACTTGTTAGGGTTAGGGTTACTTGTTGGGGTTACTTGTTAGGGTTAAGGTTACTTTCTGGGGTTAATTTTATAGGTTACTTGTCAGGGTTAAGGTTACTTTCTGGGGTAAACTGTTGGGGATACTTGTTAGGGTTCGGGTTACTTGTCAGGGTTAAGGGTACTTTCTGGGGTTACTTTTTAGGGTTTGTTGTTAGGATTAGGGTTACTTGTTAGTGTTACTTGTCAGGGTTAAGGTTACTCTCTCGGGTTACTTGTCAGGGTGAGGGTTACTTGTTAGGGTTAGGGTTACTTGCAGGGGTTACTTGTTAGGGTTACTTTTTAGGGTTAGGTTTACTTGTTAGGGTTAGTGTTACTTCCTGGGTTACTTGTCAGGGTTAAGGTTACTTTCTGGGTTACTTGTTAGGGTTACAAATTAAGGTTAAGTTTACTTTCTGGGGTTACTTTGTAGGGTTACTTGTTAGGGTTAGGGTCACTTGTCAGTGTTAGGTTTTCTTGTCAGGGTTAAGGTTACTTTCTGGGTTTACTTGTTAGGGTACTTGTTAGGGTTAGGGTTACTTTCTGGGTTTACTTGTTAAGGTTACTTAGGGTTAAGGTTACTCTCTGGGGTTAATTGTTAGGGTTACTTGTAAGGGTTAGGGTCACTTGTTAGGATTATGGTTACTTTTTGGTGTTACTAGTTATGGTTACTTGTCAGGGTTATGGTTACTTGTAATGGTTAGAGTTACTTGTTAGTTGTAGGGTTACTTTCTGGAGTTACTCGTCAGGGTTAAGGTTACTTTCTGAGGTTACTTGTTAGGGTTACTTGTTAGGTTTAGGGTTACTTTCTGGGGTTACTTGTTAGGGTTACTAGTCAGGGTTAGGGTTACTTGTTAGGGGTAGGGTTACTTTCTGGGGTTACTTTTTAGGGTTACTTGTCAGGGTTAGGGTTACTTGTTAGGATTAGGGTTACTTGTCAGGGTTAAGGTTAATTTCAGGGCTTAGTTGTTAGGGTTACTTGTTAGGGTTAATGTTACTTGTCAGGGTTAATGTTACTTTCTGGGGTTACTTGTTAGGGTTAGGCATACTTGTTGGGTTACTTTCTGGGGTTACTTTTTAGGGTTACTTGTCAGGGTTAAGGTTACACTCTGGGTTTACTTGTTAGGGTTAGGGTTACTTTATGGCTTTACTTGTTAGGGTTACTTGTTAGGGCTAAGGTTACTGTCTGGGTTTACTTTTTAGGGTTACTGGTTAGGGTTAGGGTTACTTTCTGGCGTTACTTGTTAGGGTTACTTGTTAGGATTAGGGTTACTTGTCAGGGTTGAGGTTACTTTCTGGGGTTAGTTTTTAGGGTTACTTGTTAGTGTTAGGGTTACTTTTCATGGTTAAGGTTACTTTCTGGGGTTACTTTTTAGGGTTACTTGTCAGGGTTGAGGTTACTTTCTGGGGTTACCTGCTAGGGATAGTTGTTAGGGTTAGGGTTACTTGTTAGGGCTAAGGTTACTTTCTGGGTTTACTTTTTATGGTTACTTGTTACAATTAGGGTTACTTTCTGGGTTTACTTGTTAAGGTTACTTAGGGATAATGTTACTTTCTGGGGTTAATTGTTAGGGTTACTTGTCAGGGTTAGGGTCACTTGTTAGGGTTATGGTTAACTTTTGGGGTTACTAGTTATGGTTACTTGTCAGGGTTATGGTTACTTGTTATGGTTAGGGTTACTCGTTAGGGTTACTTTCTGGGGTTACATGTCAGGGTTAAGGTTACTTTCTGGGGTTATTTGTTAGGGTTACTTGTCAGGGTTAAGGATACTTTATGGGGTTACTTGTTAGGGTTAAGGATACTTGTTGGGGTTACGTGTAAGGGTTACTTGTCAAGGTTAAGGTTACTTTCTGGGGTTACTTGTTAGGGTTACTTGTTAGGTTTAGGGTTACTTTCTGGGTTTACTTGTTAGGGTTACTTGTTAGGTTTAGGGTTACTTTCTGGGGTTACTTTTTAGGGTTACTTGTCAGGGTTATGGTTACTTGTTAGGGTTAGGGTTACTTGTTAGGGTTAGGGTTACTTGTCAGGGTTAAGGTTACTTTCTGGGGTTACTTGTTAGGGTTAGTGATACTTGTTGGGGTTACTTTTTAGGGTTAAGGTTACTTTTTAGGGTTACTTGTCAGGGTTAAGATTACTTTCTGGGGTTACTTGTCAGGGTTAGGGTCACTTGTTAGGGTTAGAGTTACTTGTTAGGGTTAGGGTTACTTGTCAGGGTTAAGGTTACTATCTGGGTTTACTTGTTAGGGTTAGGGTTATTTTCTGGGTTTACTTGTTAGGGTTACTTGTTAGGGCTAAGGTTACTTTCTTGGTTTACTTTTTAGGGTCACTTGTTAGGGTTAGGGTTACTTGTTGGGGTTACTTGTTAGGGTTAAGGTTACTTTCTGGGGTTAATTTTATAGGTTACTTGTCAGGGTTAAGGTTACTTTCTGGGGTAAACTGTTGGGGATACTTGTTAGGGTTCGGGTTACTTGTCAGGGTTAAGGGTACTTTCTGGGGTTACTTTTTAGGGTTTGTTGTTAGGATTAGGGTTACTTGTTAGTGTTACTTGTCAGGGTTAAGGTTACTCTCTCGGGTTACTTGTCAGGGTGAGGGTTACTTGTTAGGGTTAGGGTTACTTGCAGGGGTTACTTGTTAGGGTTACTTTTTAGGGTTAGGTTTACTTGTTAGGGTTAGTGTTACTTCCTGGGTTACTTGTCAGGGTTAAGGTTACTTTCTGGGTTACTTGTTAGGGTTACAAATTAAGGTTAAGTTTACTTTCTGGGGTTACTTTGTAGGGTTACTTGTTAGGGTTAGGGTCACTTGTCAGTGTTAGGTTTTCTTGTCAGGGTTAAGGTTACTTTCTGGGTTTACTTGTTAGGGTACTTGTTAGGGTTAGGGTTACTTTCTGGGTTTACTTGTTAAGGTTACTTAGGGTTAAGGTTACTCTCTGGGGTTAATTGTTAGGGTTACTTGTAAGGGTTAGGGTCACTTGTTAGGATTATGGTTACTTTTTGGTGTTACTAGTTATGGTTACTTGTCAGGGTTATGGTTACTTGTAATGGTTAGAGTTACTTGTTAGTTGTAGGGTTACTTTCTGGAGTTACTCGTCAGGGTTAAGGTTACTTTCTGAGGTTACTTGTTAGGGTTACTTGTTAGGTTTAGGGTTACTTTCTGGGGTTACTTGTTAGGGTTACTAGTCAGGGTTAGGGTTACTTGTTAGGGGTAGGGTTACTTTCTGGGGTTACTTTTTAGGGTTACTTGTCAGGGTTAGGGTTACTTGTTAGGATTAGGGTTACTTGTCAGGGTTAAGGTTAATTTCAGGGCTTAGTTGTTAGGGTTACTTGTTAGGGTTAATGTTACTTGTCAGGGTTAATGTTACTTTCTGGGGTTACTTGTTAGGGTTAGGCATACTTGTTGGGTTACTTTCTGGGGTTACTTTTTAGGGTTACTTGTCAGGGTTAAGGTTACACTCTGGGTTTACTTGTTAGGGTTAGGGTTACTTTATGGCTTTACTTGTTAGGGTTACTTGTTAGGGCTAAGGTTACTGTCTGGGTTTACTTTTTAGGGTTACTGGTTAGGGTTAGGGTTACTTTCTGGCGTTACTTGTTAGGGTTACTTGTTAGGATTAGGGTTACTTGTCAGGGTTGAGGTTACTTTCTGGGTTAGTTTTTAGGGTTACTTGTTAGTGTTAGGGTTACTTTTCATGGTTAAGGTTACTTTCTGGGGTTACTTTTTAGGGTTACTTGTCAGGGTTGAGGTTACTTTCTGGGGTTACCTGCTAGGGATAGTTGTTAGGGTTAGGGTTACTTGTTAGGGCTAAGGTTACTTTCTGGGTTTACTTTTTATGGTTACTTGTTACAATTAGGGTTACTTTCTGGGTTTACTTGTTAAGGTTACTTAGGGATAATGTTACTTTCTGGGGTTAATTGTTAGGGTTACTTGTCAGGGTTAGGGTCACTTGTTAGGGTTATGGTTAACTTTTGGGGTTACTAGTTATGGTTACTTGTCAGGGTTATGGTTACTTGTTATGGTTAGGGTTACTCGTTAGGGTTACTTTCTGGGGTTACATGTCAGGGTTAAGGTTACTTTCTGGGGTTATTTGTTAGGGTTACTTGTCAGGGTTAAGGATACTTTATGGGGTTACTTGTTAGGGTTAAGGATACTTGTTGGGGTTACGTGTAAGGGTTACTTGTCAAGGTTAAGGTTACTTTCTGGGGTTACTTGTTAGGGTTACTTGTTAGGTTTAGGGTTACTTTCTGGGTTTACTTGTTAGGGTTACTTGTTAGGTTTAGGGTTACTTTCTGGGGTTACTTTTTAGGGTTACTTGTCAGGGTTATGGTTACTTGTTAGGGTTAGGGTTACTTGTTAGGGTTAGGGTTACTTGTCAGGGTTAAGGTTACTTTCTGGGGTTACTTGTTAGGGTTAGTGATACTTGTTGGGGTTACTTTTTAGGGTTAAGGTTACTTTTTAGGGTTACTTGTCAGGGTTAAGATTACTTTCTGGGGTTACTTGTCAGGGTTAGGGTCACTTGTTAGGGTTAGAGTTACTTGTTAGGGTTAGGGTTACTTGTCAGGGTTAAGGTTACTATCTGGGTTTACTTGTTAGGGTTAGGGTTATTTTCTGGGTTTACTTGTTAGGGTTACTTGTTAGGGCTAAGGTTACTTTCTTGGTTTACTTTTTAGGGTCACTTGTTAGGGTTAGGGTTACTTGTTGGGGTTACTTGTTAGGGTTAAGGTTACTTTCTGGGGGTTAATTTTATAGGTTACTTGTCAGGGTTAAGGTTACTTTCTGGGGTAAACTGTTGGGGATACTTGTTAGGGTTCGGGTTACTTGTCAGGGTTAAGGGTACTTTCTGGGGTTACTTTTTAGGGTTTGTTGTTAGGATTAGGGTTACTTGTTAGTGTTACTTGTCAGGGTTAAGGTTACTCTCTCGGGTTACTTGTCAGGGTGAGGGTTACTTGTTAGGGTTAGGGTTACTTGCAGGGGTTACTTGTTAGGGTTACTTTTTAGGGTTAGGTTTACTTGTTAGGGTTAGTGTTACTTCCTGGGTTACTTGTCAGGGTTTAGGTTACTTTCTGGGTTACTTGTTAGGGTTACAAATTAAGGTTAAGTTTACTTTCTGGGGTTACTTTGTAGGGTTACTTGTTAGGGTTAGGGTCACTTGTCAGTGTTAGGTTTTCTTGTCAGGGTTAAGGTTACTTTCTGGGTTTACTTGTTAGGGTACTTGTTAGGGTTAGGGTTACTTTCTGGGTTTACTTGTTAAGGTTACTTAGGGTTAAGGTTACTCTCTGGGGTTAATTGTTAGGGTTACTTGTAAGGGTTAGGGTCACTTGTTAGGATTATGGTTACTTTTTGGTGTTACTAGTTATGGTTACTTGTCAGGGTTATGGTTACTTGTAATGGTTAGAGTTACTTGTTAGTTGTAGGGTTACTTTCTGGAGTTACTCGTCAGGGTTAAGGTTACTTTCTGAGGTTACTTGTTAGGGTTACTTGTTAGGTTTAGGGTTACTTTCTGGGGTTACTTGTTAGGGTTACTAGTCAGGGTTAGGGTTACTTGTTAGGGGTAGGGTTACTTTCTGGGGTTACTTTTTAGGGTTACTTGTCAGGGTTAGGGTTACTTGTTAGGATTAGGGTTACTTGTCAGGGTTAAGGTTAATTTCAGGGCTTAGTTGTTAGGGTTACTTGTTAGGGTTAATGTTACTTGTCAGGGTTAATGTTACTTTCTGGGGTTACTTGTTAGGGTTAGGCATACTTGTTGGGTTACTTTCTGGGGTTACTTTTTAGGGTTACTTGTCAGGGTTAAGGTTACACTCTGGGTTTACTTGTTAGGGTTAGGGTTACTTTATGGCTTTACTTGTTAGGGTTACTTGTTAGGGCTAAGGTTACTGTCTGGGTTTACTTTTTAGGGTTACTGGTTAGGGTTAGGGTTACTTTCTGGCGTTACTTGTTAGGGTTACTTGTTAGGATTAGGGTTACTTGTCAGGGTTGAGGTTACTTTCTGGGGTTAGTTTTTAGGGTTACTTGTTAGTGTTAGGGTTACTTTTCATGGTTAAGGTTACTTTCTGGGGTTACTTTTTAGGGTTACTTGTCAGGGTTGAGGTTACTTTCTGGGGTTACCTGCTAGGGATAGTTGTTAGGGTTAGGGTTACTTGTTAGGGCTAAGGTTACTTTCTGGGTTTACTTTTTATGGTTACTTGTTACAATTAGGGTTACTTTCTGGGTTTACTTGTTAAGGTTACTTGTCAGGGATAATGTTACTTTCTGGGGTTAATTGTTAGGGTTACTTGTCAGGGTTAGGGTCACTTGTTAGGATTATGGTTAACTTTCTGGGGTTACTAGTTATGGTTACTTGTCAGGGTTATGGTTACTTGTTATGGTTAGGGTTACTCGTTAGGGTTAGGGGTACTTTCTGGGGTTACATGTCAGGGTTAAGGTTACTTTCAGGGGTTATTTGTTAGGGTTACTTGTCAGGGTTAAGGATACTTTATGGGGTTACTTGTTAGGGTTAAGGATACTTGTTGGGGTTACGTGTAAGGGTTACTTGTCAAGGTTAAGGTTACTTTCTGGGGTTACTTGTTAGGGTTACTTGTTAGGTTTAGGGTTACTTTCTGGGTTTACTTGTTAGGGTTACTTGTTAGGTGTTAGGGTTACTTTCTGGGGTTACTTTTAGGGTTACTTGTCAGGGTTATGGTTACTTGTTAGGGTTGGGGTTACTTGTTAGGGTTAGGGTTACTTGTCAGGGTTAAGGTTACTTTCTGGGGTTACGGGTTAGGGTTACTTGATACTTGTTGGTGTTACTTTTTAGGGTTAAGGTTACTTTTTAGGGTTACTTGTCAGGGTTACAGATTACTTTCTGGGGTTACTTGTCAGGGTTAGGGTCACTTGTTAAGGTTAGAGTTACTTGTTAGGGTTAGGGTTACTTGTTGGTTAAGGTTACTATCTAAGGTTTACTTGTTAGGGTTAGGGTTACTTTCTGGGTTTACTTGTTAGGGTTACTTGTTAGGGCTAAGGTTACTTTCTTGGTTTACTTTTTAGGGTCACTTGTTAGGGTTAGGGTTACTTGTTGGGGTTACTTGTTAGGGTTAAGCTTACTTTCTGGGGTTAATTTTATAGGTCCTACTGTGTCAGGGTCAAAGGTTACTTTCTGGGGTAAACTTTTGGGATACTTCGTTTAAGGGTTCGGGTTACTTGTCAAGGGTTAAGTTGTGTACTTTCTGCAAAATTACTTTTTAGGGTTTGTTGTTAGGATTAGGGTTCTTGTTAGTGTTACTTGTTCAGGGTTAAGGTTACTCTCTCGGGTTACTTGTCAGGGTGAGGGTTACTTGTTAGGGTTAGGGTTACTTGCAGGTGTTACTTGTTAGGGTTACTTTTTAGGGTTAGGTTTACTTGTTAGGGTTACGTGTTACTTCCTAGGGTTACTTGTCAGGGTTAAGGTTACTTTCTGGGGTTACTTGTTAGGGTTACAAATTAAGGTTAAGTTTACTTTCTGGGGTTAGGGTTACTTGTTAGGGTTAGGGTCACTTGTCAGTGTTAGGTTTTCTTGTCAGGGTTAAGGTTACTTTCTGGTTTACTTGTTAGGGTTACTTGTTAGGGTTAGGGTTACTTTCTGGGTTTACTTGTTAAGGTTACTTAGGGTTAAGGTTACTTTCGGGGGTTACTTTTTAGGGTTACTTGTTAGGGTTAGGGTCACTTGTCAGTGTTGGGGTTACTTTCTGGTGTTACTAGTTATGGTTACTTGTCAGGGTTATGGTTACTTGTAATGGTTAGAGTTACTTGTTAGTTGTAGGGTTACTTTCTGGAGTTACTTGTTAGGGTTAAGGTTACTTTCTGAGGTTACTTGTTAGGGTTACTTGTTAGGTTTAGGGTTACTTTCTGGGGTTACTTGTTAGGGTTACTAGTCAGGGTTAGGGTTACTTGTTAGGGGTAGGGTTACTTTCTGGGGTTACTTTTTAGGGTTACTTGTCAGGGTTAGGGTTATGTGTTAGGATTAGGGTTACTTGTCAGGGTTAAGGTTAATTTCAGGGCTTAGTTGTTAGGGTTACTTGTTAGGGTTAATGTTACTTGTCAGGGTTAATGTTACTTTCTGGGGTTACTTGTTAGGGTTAGGCATACTTGTTGGAGTTACTTGTAAGGGTTACTTTTCAGGGTTACTTGTCAGGGTCTAAGGTTACACTCTGGGTTTACTTGTTAGGGTTAGGGTTACTTTATGGCTTTACTTGTTAGGGTTACTTGTTAGGGCTAAGGTTACTGTCTGGGTTTACTTTTTAGGGTTACTGGTTAGGGTTAGGGTTACTTGTTAGGAATGGCGTTACTTGTCAGGGTTAGGGTTACTTGTTAGGATTAGGGTTACTTGTCAGGGTTGAGGTTACTTTCTGGGGTTACTTTTTAGGGTTACTTGTTACTTGTTAGGGTTACTTTTCATGGTTAAGGTTACTTTCTGGGGTTACTTTTTAGGGTTACTTGTCAGGGTTGAGGTTACTTTCTGGGGTTACCTGCTAGGGATACTTGTTAGGGTTAGGGTTACTTGTTAGGGCTAAGGTTACTTTCTGGGTTTACTTTTTATGGTTACTTGTTACAATTAGGGTTACTTTCTGGGTTTACTTGTTAAGTTACTTACTAATGTTACTTTCTGGGGTTAATTGTTAGGGTTACTTGTCAGGGTTAGGGTCACTTGTTAGGGGTATGGTTAACTTCTGGGGTTACTAGTTATGGTTACTTGTCAGGGTTATGGTTACTTGTTAGGATTAGGGTTATTTGTCCAGGTTAGGGTTACTTTCTGGGGTTACATGTCAGGGTTACTTGTTAGGGTCTAGGGTTATTTGTTAGGGTTACTTGTCAGGGTTAAGGTCATACTTTAGGGTTGGGGTTACTTGTTAGGGTTAAGGATACTTTCTGGGGTTACTTGTAAGGGTTACTTGTCAAGGTTAAGGTTACTTTCTGGGGTTACTTGTTAGGGTTACTTGTTAGGTTTAGGGTTACTTTCTGGTTTACTTGTTAGGGTTACTTGTTAGGTTTAGGGTTACTTTCTGGGGTTACTTTTTAGGGTTACTTGTCAGGGTTATGGTTACTTGTTAGGGTTAGGGTTACTTGTTAGGGTTAGGGTTACTTGTCAGGGTTAAGTGTTACTTTCTGGGGTTACTTGTTAGGGTTAGTGATACTTGTTGGGGTTACTTTTCAGGGTTAAGATTACTTTCTGGGGTTACCCGTTATGGATACTTGTCAGGGTTAAGGTTACTTTCTGGGGTTACTTGTCAGGGTTAGGGTCACTTGTCAGGCTTAGAGTCACTTGTTAGGGTTAGGGTTACTTGTCAGGGTTAAGGTTACTATCTGGGTTTACTTGTTAGGGTTAGGGTTATTTTCTGGGTTTACTTGTTAGGTTACTTGTTAGGGCTAAGGTTACTTTCTTGGTTTACTTTTTAGGGTCACTTGTTAGGGTTAGGGTTACTTGTTGGGTTACTTGTTAGGGTTAAGGTTACTTTCTGGGTTTAATTTTATAGGGTTACTTGTCAGGGTTAAGGTTAGGGTAAACTGTTGGGGATACTTGTTAGGGTTCGGGTTACTTGTCAGGGTTAAGGTTACTTTCTGGGGTTACTTTTTAGGGTTTGTTGTTAGGATTAGGGTTACTTGTTAGTGTTACTTGTCAGGGTTAAGGTTACTCTCTCGGGTTACTTGTCAGGGTGAGGGTTACTTGTTAGGGTTAGGGTTACTTGCAGGGGTTACTTGTTAGGGTTACTTTTTAGGGTTAGGTTTACTTGTTAGGGTTAGTGTTACTTCCTGGGTTACTTGTCAGGGTTAAGGTTACTTTCTGGGTTACTTGTTAGGGTTACAAATTAAGGTTAAGTTTACTTTCTGGGGTTACTTTGTAGGGTTACTTGTTAGGGTTAGGGTCACTTGTCAGTGTTAGGTTTTCTTGTCAGGGTTAAGGTTACTTTCTGGGTTTACTTGTTAGGGTACTTGTTAGGGTTAGGGTTACTTTCTGGGTTTACTTGTTAAGGTTACTTAGGGTTAAGGTTACTCTCTGGGGTTAATTGTTAGGGTTACTTGTAAGGGTTAGGGTCACTTGTTAGGATTATGGTTACTTTTTGGTGTTACTAGTTATGGTTACTTGTCAGGGTTATGGTTACTTGTAATGGTTAGAGTTACTTGTTAGTTGTAGGGTTACTTTCTGGAGTTACTCGTCAGGGTTAACGTTACTTTCTGGGGTTACTTGTTAGGGTTACTTGTTAGGTTTAGGGTTACTTTCTGGGGTTACTTGTTAGGGTTACTAGTCAGGGTTAGGGTTACTTGTTAGGGGTAGGGTTACTTTCTGGGGTTACTTGTTAAGGTTACTTGTCAGGGTTAGGGTTACTTGTTAGGATTAGGGTTACTTGTCAGGGTTAAGGTTAATTTCAGGGCTTAGTTGTTAGGGTTACTTGTTAGGGTTAAGGTTACTTGTCAGGGTTAATGTTACTTTCTGGGGTTACTTGTTAGGGTTAGGCATACTTGTTGGGTTACTTTCTGGGGTTACTTTTTTATGGTTACTTGTCAGGGTTAAGGTTACACTCTGGGTTTACTTGTTAGGGTTAGGGTTACTTTATGGCTTTACTTGTTAGGGTTACTTGTTAGGGCTAAGGTTACTGTCTGGGTTTACTTTTTAGGGTTACCGGTTAGGGTTAGGGTTACTTTCTGGCGTTACTTGTTAGGGTTACTTGTTAGGATTAGGGTTACTTGTCAGGGTTGAGGTTACTTTCTGGGGTTAGTTTTTAGGGTTACTTGTTAGTGTTAGGGTTACTTTTCATGGTTAAGGTTACTTTCTGGGGTTACTTTTTAGGGTTACTTGTCAGGGTTGAGGTTACTTTCTGGGGTTACCTGCTAGGGATACTTGTTAGGGTTAGGGTTACTTGTTAGGGCTAAGGTTACTTTCTGGGTTTACTTTTTATGGTTACTTGTTACAATTAGGGTTACTTTCTGGGTTTACTTGTTAAGGTTACTTAGGGATAATGTTACTTTCTGGGGTTAATTGTTAGGGTTACTTGTCAGGGTTAGGGTCACTTGTTAGGGTTATGGTTAACTTTTGGGGTTACTAGTTATGGTTACTTGTCAGGGTTATGGTTACTTGTTATGGTTAGGGTTACTCGTTAGGGTTACTTTCTGGGGTTACATGTCAGGGTTAAGGTTACTTTCTGGGGTTATTTGTTAGGGTTACTTGTCAGGGTTAAGGATACTTTATGGGGTTACTTGTTAGGGTTAAGGATACTTGTTGGGGTTACGTGTAAGGGTTACTTGTCAAGGTTAAGGTTACTTTCTGGGGTTACTTGTTAGGGTTACTTGTTAGGTTTAGGGTTACTTTCTGGGTTTACTTGTTAGGGTTACTTGTTAGGTTTAGGGTTACTTTCTGGGGTTACTTTTTAGGGTTACTTGTCAGGGTTATGGTTACTTGTTAGGGTTAGGGTTACTTGTTAGGGTTAGGGTTACTTGTCAGGGTTAAGGTTACTTTCTGGGGTTACTTGTTAGGGTTAGTGATACTTGTTGGGGTTACTTTTTAGGGTTAAGGTTACTTTTTAGGGTTACTTGTCAGGGTTAAGATTACTTTCTGGGGTTACTTGTCAGGGTTAGGGTCACTTGTTAGGGTTAGAGTTACTTGTTAGGGTTAGGGTTACTTGTCAGGGTTAAGGTTACTATCTGGGTTTACTTGTTAGGGTTAGGGTTATTTTCTGGGTTTACTTGTTAGGGTTACTTGTTAGGGCTAAGGTTACTTTCTTGGTTTACTTTTTAGGGTCACTTGTTAGGGTTAGGGTTACTTGTTGGGGTTACTTGTTAGGGTTAAGGTTACTTTCTGGGGTTAATTTTATAGGTTACTTGTCAGGGTTAAGGTTACTTTCTGGGGTAAACTGTTGGGGATACTTGTTAGGGTTCGGGTTACTTGTCAGGGTTAAGGGTACTTTCTGGGGTTACTTGTTAGGTTTAGGGTTACTTGCTGGGGTTACTTGTTAGGGTTACTTGTCAGGGTTAGGGTTACATGTTAGGGTTATGGTTACTTGTCAGGTTTAAGGTAACTTTCTGGGTTTACTTGTTAGGGTTACTTGTTAGGTTTAGTGTTACTTTCTGGGGTTACTTTTTAGGGTTACTTGTCAGGGTTAGGGTTACTTGTTAGGGTTAGTGTTACTTGTTAGGGTTAGGGTTACTTATCAGGGTTAAGGTTACTTTCTGGGGTTACTTGTTAGGGTTAGTGATACTTGTTGGGTTTAATTGTTAGGGTTAAAGTTACTTTTTAGGGTTACTTGTCAGGGTTAAGGTTATTTTCTGGGGTTACCTGTTAGGGATAGTTGTTAGGGTTAGGGTTACTTGTCATGGTTAAGGTTACTTTCTGGGGTTACTTGTCAGGGTTAGGGTCACTTGTTAGGGTTAGAGTTAATTGTTAGGGTTAGGGTTACTTGTCAGGGTTAAGGTTATTTTCTGGGTTTACTTGTTAGGTTTACTTGTTAGGGTTAGGGTTACTTGTTGGGGTTACTTGTTAGGGTTAAGGTTACTTTCTGGGGTTACTTTTCAGAGTTACTTGTCAGGGTTAAGGTTACTTTCTGGGGTAAACTGTTAGGGATACTTGTTAGGGTTCGGGTTACTTGTCAGGGTTAAGGGTACTTTCTGGGGTTACTTGTTAGGTTTACTTGTTAGGGTTAGGGTTACTTTCTGGGTTAACTGGTTAGGGTTACTTTTCAGGGTTAAGGTTAGTTTCTTGGGTTACTTGTCAGGGTGAGGGTTAATTGTTAGGGTTAGGGTTACTTGCTGGGGTTACTTGTTTGGGTTACTTGTTAGGTTTAGGTTAACTTGTTAGAGTTAGTGTTACTTCCTGGGCTACTTGTCAGTGTTAAGGTTACTTTCTACTTTCTTTTTTATGAATAAATTAGTGTCTATATAGGCTGAGAGTGCTAGTGTGACACTTATACCAGTGAAAACATGAAGATTCAGCCTTTTGTTTAGCTGTGAGCGAACTTTTTTTTTTGCCTTAAACGCATTTTCAGAGCAAGAGAAACACGTTTTCTGAACTTGTTTTCTTTATTGTTTTAAGTTTTATGATGAAATTATTGTCTATTTAGGATGAAGAGTGCCAATCTGACACTTATACAAGTGAAAACATGAAGATTCAGCCTTTTGTTTAGCTGTGAGTATCATATGAACTTTTTATTGCCTTAAACGCATTTTCAGACAAAGAGAAACACGTTTTCTGAACAAAATATTTTCTTAATAGTCTTAACTTTTATGATGAAATTAGTCTCTATTTAGGATGAAGAGTGCCAATCTGACACTTATACAAGTGAAAACATGACGATTCTGCCTTTTGTTTAGCTGTGAGGATCATATGACCTTTTTATTGCCTTAAACGCATTTTCAGAGCAAGAGAAACACGTTTTCTGAACTTAATGTTTTATTCATTGTTTTGTTTTTTTGATGAAATTAGTGTCTATATAGGCTGGAGAGTGCTAATCTGACACTTATACAAGTGAAAACATGAAGATTCAGCCTTTTGTTTAGCTGTGAGGATCATATGAACTTTTTATTGCCTTAAACGCATTTTCAGAGCAAGAGAAACACGTTTTCTGAACTTAATGTTTTATTCATTGTTTTAACTTTTTATGATGAAATTAGTGTCTATATAGGCTGCAGAGTGCTAATCTGACACTTATACAAGTGAAAACATGAAGATTCAGCCTTTTGTTTAGCTGTGAGGATCATATGAACTTTTTATTGCCTTAAACGCATTTTCAGAGCAAGAGAAACACGTTTTCTGCACTTAATGTTTTCTTCATGGTTTTAAGTTTTATGATGAAATTAGTGTCTATTTAGGATGAAGAGTGCCAATCTGACACTTATACAAGTGAAAACATGAAGATTCAGCCTTTTGTTTAGCTGTGAGGATCATATGAACTTTTTATTGCCTTAAACGCATTTTCAGAGCAAGAGAAACACGTTTTCTGAACTTAATGTTTTCTTAATGGTTTTAAGTTTTATGATGAAATTAGTGTCTATATAGGCTGGAGAGTGCTAATCTGACACGTATACAAGTGAAAACATGATGATTCAGCCTTTTGTTTAGCTGTGAGGATCATATGAACTTTTTATTGCCTTAAACGCATTTTCAGAGCAAGAGAAACACGTTTTCTGAACTTAATGTTTTATTAATGGTTTTTTGTTTTTTGATGAAATTAGTGTCTATATAGGCTGGAGAGTGCTAATCTGACACTTATACAAGTGAAAACATGAAGATTCAGCCTTTTGTTTAGCTGTGAGGATCATATGAACTTTTTATTGCCTTAAACGCATTTTCAGAGCAAGAGAAACACGTTTTCTGAACTTAATGTTTTATTCATTGTTTTAACTTTTTTATGATGAAATTAGTGTCTATATAGGCTGGAGAGTGCTAATCTGACACTTATACAAGTGAAAACATGAAGATTCAGCCTTTTGTTTAGCTGTGAGGATCATATGAACTTTTTATTGCCTTAAACGCATTTTCAGAGCAAGAGAAACACGTTTTCTGAACTTAATGTTTTCTTCATGGTTTTAAGTTTTATGATGAAATTAGTGTCTATATAGGCTGGAGAGTGCTAATCTGACACTTATACAAGTGAAAACATGAAGATTCAGCCTTTTGTTTAGCTGTGAGGATCATATGAACTTTTTATTGCCTTAAACGCACGTTTTCTGAACTTAATGTTTTATTCATGGTTTTAAATTTTATGATGAAATTAGTGTCTATATAGGCTGCAGAGTGCTAATCTGACACTTATACAAGTGAAAACATGAAGATTCAGCCTTTTGTTTAGCTGTGAGGATCATATGAACTTTTTATTGCCTTAAACGCATTTTCAGAGCAAGAGAAACACGTTTTCTGAACTTAATGTTTTATTCATTGTTTTAAGTTTTTTGATGAAATTAGTGTCTATATAGGCTGCAGAGTGCTAATCTGACACTTATACAAGTGAAAACATGAAGATTCAGCCTTTTGTTTAGCTGTGAGGATCATATGAACTTTTTATTGCCTTAAACGCATTTTCAGAGCAAGAGAAACACGTTTTCTGAACTTAATGTTTTATTCATGGTTTTAACTTTTTTTGATGAAATTAGTGTCTATATAGGCTGGAGAGTGCTAATCTGACACTTATACAAGTGAAAACATGAAGCCTTTTGTTTAGCTGTGAGGATCATATGAACTTTTTATTGCCTTAAACGCATTTTCAGAGCAAGAGAAACACGTTTTCTGAACTTAATGTTTTCTTAATGGTTTTAAGTTTTATGATGAAATTAGTGTCTATATAGGCTGGAGAGTGCTAATCTGACACGTATACAAGTGAAAACATGAAGATTCAGCCTTTTGTTTAGCTGTGAGGATCATATGAACTTTTTATTGCCTTAAACGCATTTTCAGAGCAAGAGAAACACGTTTTCTAAACTTAATGTTTTCTTAATGGTTTTAAGTTTTATGATGAAATTAGTGTCTATATAGGCTGGAGAGTGCTAATCTGACACGTATACAAGTGAAAACATGAAGATTCAGCCTTTTGTTTAGCTGTGAGGATCATATGAACTTTTTATTGCCTTAAACGCATTTTCAGATCAAGAGAAACACGTTTTCTGAACTTAATGTTTTATTCATTATTTTATCTTTTTTGATGAAATTAGTGTCCATATAGGCTGCAGAGTACTAATCTGACACTTATACAAGTGAAAACATGAAGATTCAGCCTTTTGTTTAGCTGTGAGGATCATATGAACTTTTTATTGCCTTAAACGCATTTTCAGAGCAAGAGAAACACGTTTTCTGAACTTAATGTTTTCTTAATGGTTTTAAGTTTTATGATGAAATTAGTGTCTATATAGGCTGGAGAGTGCTCATCTGACACTTATACAAGTGAAAACATGAAGATTCAGCCTTTTGTTTAGCTGTGAGGATCATATGAACTTTTTATTGCCTTAAACGCATTTTCAGAGCAAGAGAAACACGTTTTCTGAACTTAATGTTTTATTCATTGTTTTAACTTTTTTGATGAAATTAGTGTCTATATAGGCTGGAGAGTGCTAATCTGACACTTATACAAGTGAAAACATGAAGATTCAGCCTTTTGTTTAGCTGTGAGGATCATATGAACTTTTTATTGCCTTAAACGCATTTTCAGAGCAAGAGAAACACGTTTTCTGAACTTAATGTTTTATTCATTGTTTTAAGTTTTTTTGATGAAATTAGTGTCTATATAGGCTGGAGAGTGCTAATCTGACACGTATACAAGTGAAAACATGAAGATTCAGCCTTTTGTTTAGCTGTGAGGATCATATGAACTTTTTATTGCCTTAAACGCATTTTCAGAGCAAGAGAAACACGTTTTCTAAACTTAATGTTTTCTTAATGGTTTTAAGTTTTATGATGAAATTAGTGTCTATATAGGCTGGAGAGTGCTAATCTGACACGTATACAAGTGAAAACATGATGATTCAGCCTTTTGTTTAGCTGTGAGGATCATATGAACTTTTTATTGCCTTAAACGCATTTTCAGAGCAAGAGAAACACGTTTTCTGAACTTAATGTTTTATTCATTGTTTTAAGTTTTTTTGATGAAATTAGTGTCTATATAGGCTGGAGAGTGCTAATCTGACACTTATACAAGTGAAAACATGAAGATTCAGCCTTTTGTTTAGCTGTGAGGATCATATGAACTTTTTATTGCCTTAAACGCATTTTCAGAGCAAGAGAAACACGTTTTCTGAACTTAATGTTTTATTCATTGTTTTAACTTTTTTTGATGAAATTAGTGTCTATATAGGCTGGAGAGTGCTAATCTGAAACTTATACAAGTGAAAATATGATGATTCAGCCTTTTGTTTAGCTGTGACGATCATATGAACTTTTTATTGCCTTAAACGCATTTTCAGAGCAAGAGAAACACGTTTTCTGAACTTAATGTTTTATTCATTGTTTTAACTTTTTTTGATGAAATTAGTGTCTATATAGGCTGGATAGTGCAAATCTGACACGTATACAAGTGAAAACATGATGATTCAGCCTTTTGTTTAGCTGTGAGGATCATATGAACTTTTTATTGCCTTAAACGCATTTTCAGAGCAAGAGAAACACGTTTTCTGAACTAAATGTTTTAACTTTTTTGGATGACATTTGTGTCTATATAGGGCTGGAGAGTGCAAATCTGAAACGTATACAAGTGGCAAAACATGATGATTCAGCCTTTTGTTTAGCTGTGACGATCAGATGAACTTTTTATTGCCTTAAACGCATTTTCAGAGCAAGAGAAACACGTTTTCTGAACTTAATGTTTTATTCATTATTTTATCTTTTTTGATGAAATTAGTGTCTATATAGGCTGGAGAGTGCTAATCTGACACTTATACAAGTGAAAACATGAAGATTCAGCCTTTTGTTTAGCTGTGAGGATCATATGAACTTTTTATTGCCTTAAACGCATTTTCAGAGCAAGAGAAACACGTTTTCTGAACTTAATGTTTTATTCATTGTTTTAACTTTTTTTCGATGAAATTCGTGTCCATATAGGCTGCAGAGTACTAATCTGACACTTATACAAGTGAAAACATGAAGATTCAGCCTTTTGTTTAGCTGTGAGGATCATATGAACTTTTTATTGCCTTAAACGCATTTTCAGAGCAAGAGAAACACGTTTTCTGAACTTAATGTTTTATTCATTGTTTTAACTTTTTTTGATGAAATTAGTGTCTATATAGGCTGGAGAGTACTAATCTGACACTTATACAAGTGAAAACATGAAGATTCAGCCTTTTGTTTAGCTGTGAGGATCATATGAACTTTTTATTGCCTTAAACGCATTTTCAGAGCAAGAGAAACACGTTTTCTGAACTTAATGTTTTATTCATTGTTTTAACTTTTTTTGATGAAATTAGTGTCTATATAGGCTGGAGAGTGCTAATCTGACACTTATACAAGTGAAAACATGAAGATTCAGCCTTTTGTTTAGCTGTGAGGATCATATGAACTTTTTATTGCCTTAAACGCATTTTCAGAGCAAGAGAAACACGTTTTCTGAACTTAATGTTTTATTCATTGTTTTAACTTTTTTTGATGAAATTAGTGTCTATATAGGCTGGAGAGTGCTCATCTGACACTTATACAAGTGAAAACATGAAGATTCAGCCTTTTGTTTAGCTGTGAGGATCATATGAACTTTTTATTGCCTTAAACGCATTTTCAGAGCAAGAGAAACACGTTTTCTGAACTTAATGTTTTATTCATTGTTTTAACTTTTTTTGATGAAATTAGTGTCTATATAGGCTGGAGAGTGCTAATCTGACACTTATACAAGTGAAAACATGAAGATTCAGCCTTTTGTTTAGCTGTGAGGATCATATGAACTTTTTATTGCCTTAAACGCATTTTCAGAGCAAGAGAAACACGTTTTCTGAACTTAATGTTTTATTCATTGTTTTAACTTTTTTTGATGAAATTAGTGTCTATATAGGCTGGAGAGTGCTAATCTGACACTTATACAAGTGAAAACATGAAGATTCAGCCTTTTGTTTAGCTGTGAGGATCATATGAACTTTTTATTGCCTTAAACGCATTTTCAGAGCAAGAGAAACACGTTTTCTGAACTTAATGTTTTATTAATGGTTTTAAGTTTTATGATGAAATTAGTGTCTATATAGGCTGGAGAGTGCAAATCTGACACGTATACAAGTGAAAACATGATGATTCAGCCTTTTGTTTAGCTGTGAGGATCATATGAACTTTTTATTGCCTTAAACGCATTTTCAGAGCAAGAGAAACACGTTTTCTAAACTTAATGTTTTCTTAATGGTTTTAAGTTTTATGATGAAATTAGTGTCTATATAGGCTGGAGAGTGCTAATCTGACACGTATACAAGTGAAAACATGAAGATTCAGCCTTTTGTTTAGCTGTGAGGATCATATGAACTTTTTATTGCCTTAAACGCATTTTCAGAGCAAGAGAAACACGTTTTCTGAACTTAATGTTTTATTCATTGTTTTAACTTTTTTTGATGAAATTAGTGTCTATATAGGCTGGAGAGTGCTAATCTGACACTTATACAAGTGAAAACATGAAGATTCAGCCTTTTGTTTAGCTGTGAGGATCATATGAACTTTTTATTGCCTTAAACGCATTTTCAGAGCAAGAGAAACACGTTTTCTAAACTTAATGTTTTCTTAATGGTTTTAAGTTTTATGATGAAATTAGTGTCTATATAGGCTGGAGAGTACTAATCTGACACTTATACAAGTGAAAACATGAAGATTCAGCGTTTTGTTTAGCTGTTAGGATCATATGAACTTTTTATTGCCTTAAACGCATTTTCAGAGCAAGAGAAACACGTTTTCTGAACTTAATGTTTTATTCATTGCTTTGACTTTTTTTGATAAAATTAGTACTATATAGGCTGCAGAGTACTCATCTGACACTTATACAAGTGAAAACATGAAGATTCAGCCTTTTGTTTAGCTGTGAGGATCATATGAACTTTTTATTGCCTTAAACGCATTTTCAGATCATGAGAAACACGTTTTCTAAACTTAATGTTTTCTTAATGGTTTTAAGTTTTATGATAAAATTACTGTCTATATAGGCTGGAGAGTGCTAATCTGACACGTATACAAGTGAAAACATGAAGATTCAGCCTTTTGTTTAGCTGTGAGGATCATATGAACTTTTTATTGCCTTAAACGCATTTTCAGAGCAAGAGAAACACGTTTTCTGAACTTAATGTTTTCTTAATGGTTTTAAGTTTTATTATGAAATTAGTGTCTATATAGGCTGGAGAGTGCTAATCTGACACTTATACAAGTGAAAACATGAAGATTCAGCCTTTTGTTTAGCTGTGAGGATCATATGAACTTTTTATTGCCTTAAACGCATTTTCAGAGCAAGAGAAACACGTTTTCTGAACTTAATGTTTTATTCATTGTTTTAACTTTTTTGATGAAATTAGTGTCTATATAGGCTGGAGAGTGCTAATCTGACACTTATACAAGTGAAAACATGAAGATTCAGCCTTTTGTTTAGCTGTGAGGATCATATGAACTTTTTATTGCCTTAAACGCATTTTCAGAGCAAGAGAAACACGTTTTCTGAACTTAATGTTTTCTTAATGGTTTTAAGTTTTATGATGAAATTAGTGTCTATATAGGCTGGAGAGTGCTAATCTGACACTTATACAAGTGAAAACATGAAGATTCAGCCTTTTGTTTAGCTGTGAGGATCATATGAACTTTTTATTGCCTTAAACGCATTTTCAGAGCAAGAGAAACACGTTTTCTGAACTTAATGTTTTATTCATTGTTTTAACTTTTTTGATGAAATTAGTGTCTATATAGGCTGGAGAGTGCTAATCTGACACTTATACAAGTGAAAACATGAAGATTCAGCCTTTTGTTTAGCTGTGAGGATCATATGAACTTTTTATTGCCTTAAACGCATTTTCAGAGCAAGAGAAACACGTTTTCTGAACTTAATGTTTTATTCATTGTTTTACTTTTTTTGATGAAATTAGTGTCTATATAGGCTGCAGAGTGCTAATCTGACACTTATACAAGTGAAAACATGAAGATTCAGCCTTTTGTTTAGCTGTGAGGATCATATGAACTTTTTATTGCCTTAAACGCATTTTCAGATCAGGAGAAACACGTTTTCTGAACTTAACGTTTTCTTCATGGTTTTAACTTTTTTCAATGAAATTAGTGTTATATAGGCTGGAGAGTGCTAATCTGACACGTATACAAGTGAAAACATGAAGATTCAGCCTTTTGTTTAGCTGTGAGGATCATATGAACTTTTTATTGCCTTAAACGCATTTTCAGAGCAAGAGAAACACGTTTTCTGAACTTAATGTTTTCTTAATGGTTTTAAGTTTTATGATGAAATTAGTGTCTATATAGGCTGGAGAGTGCTAATCTGACACGTATACAAGTGAAAACATGAAGATTCAGCCTTTTGTTTAGCTGTGAGGATCATATGAACTTTTTATTGCCTTAAACGCATTTTCAGAGCAAGAGAAACACGTTTTCTGAACTTAATGTTTTATTCATTGTTTTAACTTTTTTGATGAAATTAGTGTCTATATAGGCTGGAGAGTGCTAATCTGACACTTATACAAGTGAAAACATGAAGATTCAGCCTTTTGTTTAGCTGTCAAGATCATATGAACTTTTTATTGCCTTAAACGCATTTTCAGAGCAAGAGAAACACGTTTTCTGAACTTAATGTTTTATTCATTGTTTTAACTTTTTTTGATGAAATTAGTGTCTATATAGGCTGCAGAGTACTCATCTGACACTTATACAAGTGAAAACATGAAGATTCAGCCTTTTGTTTAGCTGTGAGGATCATATGAACTTTTTATTGCCTTAAACGCATTTTCAGAGCAAGAGAAACACGTTTTCTGAACTTAATGTTTTATTCATTGTTTTAACTTTTTTTGATGAAATTAGTGTCTATATAGGCTGGAGAGTGCTAATCTGACACGTATACAAGTGAAAACATGAAGATTCAGCCTTTTGTTTAGCTGTCAAGATCATATGAACTTTTTATTGCCTTAAACGCATTTTCAGAGCAAGAGAAACACGTTTTCTGAACTTAATGTTTTATTCATTGTTTTAACTTTTTTTCGATGAAATTCGTGTCCATATAGGCTGCAGAGTACTAATCTGACACTTATACAAGTGAAAACATGAAGATTCAGCCTTTTGTTTAGCTGTGAGGATCATATGAACTTTTTATTGCCTTAAACGCATTTTCAGAGCAAGAGAAACACGTTTTCTGAACTTAATGTTTTCTTAATGGTTTTAAGTTTTATGATGAAATTAGTGTCTATATAGGCTGGAGAGTGCTAATCTGACACGTATACAAGTGAAAACATGAAGATTCAGCCTTTTGTTTAGCTGTCAAGATCATATGAACTTTTTATTGCCTTAAACGCATTTTCAGAGCAAGAGAAACACGTTTTCTGAACTTAATGTTTTCTTAATGGTTTTAAGTTTTATGATGAAATTAGTGTCTATATAGGCTGGAGAGTACTAATCTGACACTTATACAAGTGAAAACATGAAGATTCAGCCTTTTGTTTAGCTGTGAGGATCATATGAACTTTTTATTGCCTTAAACGCATTTTCAGAGCAAGAGAAACACGTTTTCTGAACTTAATGTTTTATTCATTGTTTTAACTTTTTTTGATGAAATTAGTGTCTATATAGGCTGGAGAGTGCTAATCTGACACGTATACAAGTGAAAACATGAAGATTCAGCCTTTTGTTTAGCTGTGAGGATCATATGAACTTTTTATTGCCTTAAACGCATTTTCAGAGCAAGAGAAACACGTTTTCTGAACTTAATGTTTTATTAATGGTTTTAAGTTTTATGATAAAATTAGTGTCTATATAGGCTGGAGAGTGCTAATCTGAAACTTATACAAGTGAAAACATGAAGATTCAGCCTTTTGTTTAGCTGTGAGGATCATATGAACTTTTTATTGCCTTAAACGCATTTTCAGAGCAAGAGAAACACGTTTTCTGAACTTAATGTTTTATTCATTGTTTTAACTTTTTTCGATGAAATTAGTACTATATAGGCTGCAGAGTGCAAATCTGACACGTATACAAGTGAAAAATCGATGATTCAGCCTTTTGTTTAGCTGTGAGGATCATATGAACTTTTTATTGCCTTAAACGCATTTTCAGAGCAAGAGAAACACGTTTTCTGAACTTAATGTTTTATTAATGGTTTTAAGTTTTATGATAAAATTAGTGTCTATATAGGCTGGAGAGTGCTAATCTGACACTTATACAAGTGAAAACATGAAGATTCAGCCTTTTGTTTAGCTGTGAGGATCATATGAACTTTTTATTGCCTTAAACGCATTTTCAGAGCAAGAGAAACACGTTTTCTGAACTTAATGTTTTATTCATTGTTTTAACTTTTTTTGATGAAATTAGTGTCTATATAGGCTGGAGAGTGCTAATCTGACACTTATACAAGTGAAAACATGAAGATTCAGCCTTTTGTTTAGCTGTGAGGATCATATGAACTTTTTATTGCCTTAAACGCATTTTCAGAGCAAGAGAAACACGTTTTCTGAACTTAATGTTTTCTTAATGGTTTTAAGTTTTATGATGAAATTAGTGTCTATATAGGCTGGAGAGTGCTAATCTGACACTTATACAAGTGAAAACATGAAGATTCAGCCTTTTGTTTAGCTGTGAGGATCATATGAACTTTTTATTGCCTTAAACGCATTTTCAGAGCAAGAGAAACACGTTTTCTGAACTTAATGTTTTATTCATTGTTTTAACTTTTGGTGATGAAATTAGTGTCTAATATAGGCTGCAGAGTACGGGAATCTGACACTTATACAAGTGAAAACATGAAGATTCAGCCTTTTGTTTAGCTGTGAGGATCATATGAACTTTTTATTGCCTTAAACGCATTTTCAGAGCAAGAGAAACACGTTTTCTGAACTTAATGTTTTATTCATTGTTTTAACTTTTTTTCGATGAAATTCGTGTCCATATAGGCTGCAGAGTACTAATCTGACACTTATACAAGTGAAAACATGAAGATTCAGCCTTTTGTTTAGCTGTGAGGATCATATGAACTTTTTATTGCCTTAAACGCATTTTCAGAGCAAGAGAAACACGTTTTCTGAACTTAATGTTTTATTCATTGTTTTAACTTTTTTTGATGAAATTTGTGTCTATATAGGCTGGAGAGTGCTAATCTGACACTTATACAAGTGAAAACATGAAGATTCAGCCTTTTGTTTAGCTGTGAGGATCATATGAACTTTTTATTGCCTTAAACGCATTTTCAGAGCAAGAGAAACACGTTTTCTGAACTTAATGTTTTATTCATTATTTTATCTTTTTTGATGAAATTAGTGTCCATATAGGCTGCAGAGTACTAATCTGACACGTATACAAGTGAAAACATGATGATTCAGCCTTTTGTTTAGCTGTCAAGATCATATGAACTTTTTATTGCCTTAAACGCATTTTCAGAGCAAGAGAAACACGTTTTCTAAACTTAATGTTTTCTTAATGGTTTTAAGTTTTATGATGAAATTAGTGTCTATATAGGCTGGAGAGTGCAAATCTGACACGTATACAAGTGAAAACATGATGATTCAGCCTTTTGTTTAGCTGTGAGGATCATATGAACTTTTTATTGCCTTAAACGCATTTTCAGAGCAAGAGAAACACGTTTTCTGAACTTAATGTTTTATTCATTGTTTTAACTTTTTTTGATGACATTTGTGTCTATATAGGGCTGGAGAGTGCTCATCTGACACTTATACAAGTGAAAACATGAAGATTCAGCCTTTTGTTTAGCTGTGAGGATCATATGAACTTTTTATTGCCTTAAACGCATTTTCAGAGCAAGAGAAACACGTTTTCTGAACTTAATGTTTTATTCATTGTTTTAACTTTTTTGATTAAATTAGTACTATATAGGCTGCAGAGTACTCATCTGACACTTATACAAGTGAAAACATGAAGATTCAGCCTTTTGTTTAGCTGTGAGGATCATATGAACTTTTTATTGCCTTAAACGCATTTTCAGAGCAAGAGAAACACGTTTTCTGAACTTAATGTTTTCTTAATGGTTTTAAGTTTTATGATGAAATTAGTGTCTATATTGGCTGGAGAGTGCTAATCTGACACGTATACAAGTGAAAACATGAAGATTCAGCCTTTTGTTTAGCTGTGAGGATCATATGAACTTTTTATTGCCTTAAACGCATTTTCAGAGCAAGAGAAACACGTTTTCTGAACTTAATGTTTTATTCATTGTTTTAAGTTTTATGATGAAATTAGTGTCTATATAGGCTGGAGAGTACTAATCTGACACTTATACAAGTGAAAACATGAAGATTCAGCCTTTTGTTTAGCTGTGAGGATCATATGAACTTTTTATTGCCTTAAACGCATTTTCAGAGCAAGAGAAACACGTTTTCTGAACTTAATGTTTTATTCATTGTTTTAACTTTTTTGATGAAATTAGTGTCTATATAGGCTGGAGAGTGCTAATCTGACACTTATACAAGTGAAAACATGAAGATTCAGCCTTTTGTTTAGCTGTGAGGATCATATGAACTTTTTATTGCCTTAAACGCATTTTCAGAGCAAGAGAAACACGTTTTCTAAACTTAATGTTTTCTTAATGGTTTTAAGTTTTATGATGAAATTAGTGTCTATATAGGCTGGAGAGTGCTAATCTGACACGTATACAAGTGAAAACATGAAGATTCAGCCTTTTGTTTAGCTGTGAGGATCATATGAACTTTTTATTGCCTTAAACGCATTTTCAGAGCAAGAGAAACACGTTTTCTGAACTTAATGTTTTATTCATGGTTTTAAGTTTTTTGATGAAATTAGTGTCTATATAGGCTGGAGAGTGCTAATCTGACACGTATACAAGTGAAAACATGAAGATTCAGCCTTTTGTTTAGCTGTGAGGATCATATGAACTTTTTATTGCCTTAAAAGCATTTTCAGAGCAAGAGAAACACGTTTTCTGAATTTAATGTTTTATTCATTGTTTTAACTTTTTTGATGAAATTAGTGTCTATATAGGCTGTAGAGTACTAATCTGACACGTATACAAGTGAAAACATGATGATTCAGCCTTTTGTTTAGCTGTCAAGATCATATGAACTTTTTATTGCCTTAAACGCATTTTCAGAGCAAGAGAAACACGTTTTCTGAACTTAATGTTTTCTTCATGGTTTTAAGTTTTATGATGAAATTAGTGTTTATATAGGCTGTAGAGTGCTAATCTGACACTTATACAAGTGAAAACATGAAGATTCAGCCTTTTGTTTAGCTGTGAGGATCATATGAACTTTTTATTGCCTTAAACGCATTTTCAGAGCAAGAGAAACACGTTTTCTGAACTTAATGTTTTATTCATTGTTTTAACTTTTTTTGATGAAATTAGTGTCTATATAGGCTGGAGAGTGCTAATCTGACACTTATACAAGTGAAAACATGAAGATTCAGCCTTTTGTTTAGCTGTGAGGATCATATGAACTTTTTATTGCCTTAAACGCATTTTCAGAGCAAGAGAAACACGTTTTCTGAACTTAATGTTTTATTCATTGTTTTAACTTTTTTTGATGAAATTAGTGTCTATATAGGCTGGAGAGTGCTAATCTGACACTTATACAAGTGAAAACATGAAGATTCAGCCTTTTGTTTAGCTGTGAGGATCATATGAACTTTTTATTGCCTTAAACGCATTTTCAGAGCAAGAGAAACACGTTTTCTGAACTTAATGTTTTATTCATTGTTTTAACTTTTTTGATGAAATTAGTGTCTATATAGGCTGGAGAGTGCTAATCTGACACTTATACAAGTGAAAACATGAAGATTCAGCCTTTTGTTTAGCTGTGAGGATCATATGAACTTTTTATTGCCTTAAACGCATTTTCAGAGCAAGAGAAACACGTTTTCTGAACTTAATGTTTTATTCATTGTTTTAACTTTTTTTCGATGAAATTCGTGTCCATATAGGCTGCAGAGTACTAATCTGACACGTATACAAGTGAAAACATGATGATTCAGCCTTTTGTTTAGCTGTCAAGATCATATGAACTTTTTATTGCCTTAAACGCATTTTCAGAGCAAGAGAAACACGTTTTCTGAACTTAATGTTTTCTTAATGGTTTTAAGTTTTATGATGAAATTAGTGTCTATATAGGCTGGAGAGTGCTAATCTGACACTTATACAAGTGAAAACATGAAGATTCAGCCTTTTGTTTAGCTGTGAGGATCATATGAACTTTTTATTGCCTTAAACGCATTTTCAGAGCAAGAGAAACACGTTTTCTGAACTTAATGTTTTCTTAATGGTTTTAAGTTTTATGATGAAATTAGTGTCTATATAGGCTGGAGAGTGCTAATCTGACACTTATACAAGTGAAAACATGAAGATTCAGCCTTTTGTTTAGCTGTGAGGATCATATGAACTTTTTATTGCCTTAAACGCATTTTCAGAGCAAGAGAAACACGTTTTCTGAACTTAATGTTTTATTCATTGTTTTAACTTTTTTGATGAAATTAGTGTCTATATAGGCTGGAGAGTGCTAATCTGACACTTATACAAGTGAAAACATGAAGATTCAGCCTTTTGTTTAGCTGTGAGGATCATATGAACTTTTTATTGCCTTAAACGCATTTTCAGAGCAAGAGAAACACGTTTTCTGAACTTAATGTTTTATTCATTGTTTTAACTTTTTTTGATGAAATTAGTGTCTATATAGGCTGCAGAGTACTAATCTGACACTTATACAAGTGAAAACATGAAGATTCAGCCTTTTGTTTAGCTGTGAGGATCATATGAACTTTTTATTGCCTTAAACGCATTTTCAGAGCAAGAGAAACACGTTTTCTGAACTTAATGTTTTATTCATTGTTTTAAGTTTTTTGATGAAATTAGTGTCTATATAGGCTGGAGAGTGCTAATCTGACACTTATACAAGTGAAAACATGAAGATTCAGCCTTTTGTTTAGCTGTGAGGATCATATGAACTTTTTATTGCCTTAAACGCATTTTCAGAGCAAGAGAAACACGTTTTCTGAACTTAATGTTTTATTCATTGTTTTAACTTTTTTTGATGAAATTAGTGTCTATATAGGCTGCAGAGTACTAATCTGACACTTATACAAGTGAAAACATGAAGATTCAGCCTTTTGTTTAGCTGTGAGGATCATATGAACTTTTTATTGCCTTAAACGCATTTTCAGAGCAAGAGAAACACGTTTTCTGAACTTAATGTTTTCTTAATGGTTTTAAGTTTTATGATGAAATTAGTGTCTATATAGGCTGGAGAGTGCTAATCTGACACGTATACAAGTGAAAACATGAAGATTCAGCCTTTTGTTTAGCTGTGAGGATCATATGAACTTTTTATTGCCTTAAACGCATTTTCAGAGCAAGAGAAACACGTTTTCTGAACTTAATGTTTTATTCATTGTTTTAAGTTTTATGATGAAATTAGTGTCTATATAGGCTGCAGAGTACTAATCTGACACTTATACAAGTGAAAACATGAAGATTCAGCCTTTTGTTTAGCTGTGAGGATCATATGAACTTTTTATTGCCTTAAACGCATTTTCAGAGCAAGAGAAACACGTTTTCTGAACTTAATGTTTTATTCATTGTTTTAACTTTTTTTGATGAAATTAGTGTCTATATAGGCTGGAGAGTGCTAATCTGACACTTATACAAGTGAAAACATGAAGATTCAGCCTTTTGTTTAGCTGTGAGGATCATATGAACTTTTTATTGCCTTAAACGCATTTTCAGAGCAAGAGAAACACGTTTTCTGAACTTAATGTTTTATTCATTGTTTTAACTTTTTTTGATGAAATTAGTGTCTATATAGGCTGGAGAGTGCTAATCTGACACTTATACAAGTGAAAACATGAAGATTCAGCCTTTTGTTTAGCTGTGAGGATCATATGAACTTTTTATTGCCTTAAACGCATTTTCAGAGCAAGAGAAACACGTTTTCTGAACTTAATGTTTTATTCATTGTTTTAACTTTTTTTGATGAAATTAGTGTCTATATAGGCTGGAGAGTGCTCATCTGACACTTATACAAGTGAAAACATGAAGATTTAGCCTTTTGTTTAGCTGTGAGGATCATATGAACTTTTTATTGCCTTAAACGCATTTTCAGAGCAAGAGAAACACGTTTTCTGAACTTAATGTTTTAACTTTTTTGGATGACATTTGTGTCTATATAGGGCTGGAGAGTGCAAATCTGAAACGTATACAAGTGGCAAAATATGATGATTCAGCCTTTTGTTTAGCTGTGACGATCAGATGAACTTTTTATTGCCTTAAACGCATTTTCAGAGCAAGAGAAACACGTTTTCTGAACTTAATGTTTTCTTAATGGTTTTAACTTTTTTTTGATGAAATTAGTGTCTATATAGGCTGTAGAGTACTAATCTGACACGTATACAAGTGAAAACATGAAGATTCAGCCTTTTGTTTAGCTGTGAGGATCATATGAACTTTTTATTGCCTTAAACGCATTTTCAGAGCAAGAGAAACACGTTTTCTGAACATCATGTTTTCTTAATGGTTTTAAGTTTTTTGATGAAATTAGTGTCTATACAGGCTGCAGAGTACTCATCTGACACTTATACAAGTGAAAACATGAAGATTCAGCCTTTTGTTTAGCTGTGAGGATCATATGAACTTTTTATTGCCTTAAACGCATTTTCAGAGCAAGAGAAACACGTTTTCTGAACTTAATGTTTTATTCATTGTTTTAACTTTTTTTGATGAAATTAGTGTCTATATAGGCTGGAGAGTGCTAATCTGACACTTATACAAGTGAAAACATGAAGATTCAGCCTTTTGTTTAGCTGTGAGGATCATATGAACTTTTTATTGCCTTAAACGCATTTTCAGAGCAAGAGAAACACGTTTTCTGAACTTAATGTTTTCTTAATGTTTTAAGTTTTATGATGAAATTAGTGTCTATATAGGCTGGAGAGTGCTAATCTGACACTTATACAAGTGAAAACATGAAGATTCAGCCTTTTGTTTAGCTGTGAAGATCATATGAACTTTTTATTGCCTTAAACGCATTTTCAGAGCAAGAGAAACACGTTTTCTGAACTTAATGTTTTCTTAATGGTTTTAAGTTTTATGATGAAATTAGTGTCTATATAGGCTGCAGAGTACTAATCTGACACGTATACAAGTGAAAACATGAAGATTCAGCCTTTTGTTTAGCTGTGAGGATCATATGAACTTTTTATTGCCTTAAACGCATTTTCAGAGCAAGAGAAACACGTTTTCTGAACTTAATGTTTTATTAATGGTTTTAAGTTTTTTGATGAAATTAGTGTCTATATAGGCTGGAGAGTGCTAATCTGACACTTATACAAGTGAAAACATGAAGATTCAGCCTTTTGTTTAGCTGTGAGGATCATATGAACTTTTTATTGCCTTAAACGCATTTTCAGAGCAAGAGAAACACGTTTTCTGAACTTAATGTTTTATTCATTGTTTTAACTTTTTTTTGATGAAATTAGTGTCTATATAGGCTGCAGAGTACTAATCTGACACTTATACAAGTGAAAACATGAAGATTCAGCCTTTTGTTTAGCTGTGAGGATCATATGAACTTTTTATTGCCTTAAACGCATTTTCAGAGCAAGAGAAACACGTTTTCTGAACTTAATGTTTTCTTAATGGTTTTAAGTTTTATGATGAAATTAGTGTCTATATAGGCTGGAGAGTGCTAATCTGACACGTATACAAGTGAAAACATGAAGATTCAGCCTTTTGTTTAGCTGTGAGGATCATATGAACTTTTTATTGCCTTAAACGCATTTTCAGAGCAAGAGAAACACGTTTTCTGAACTTAATGTTTTCTTAATGGTTTTAAGTTTTATGATGAAATTAGTGTCTATATAGGCTGGAGAGTGCTAATCTGACACTTATACAAGTGAAAACATGAAGATTCAGCCTTTTGTTTAGCTGTGAGGATCATATGAACTTTTTATTGCCTTAAACGCATTTTCAGAGCAAGAGAAACACGTTTTCTGAACTTAATGTTTTATTAATGGTTTTAACTTTTTTATGATGAAATTAGTGTCTATATAGGCTGGAGAGTGCTAATCTGACACTTATACAAGTGAAAACATGAAGATTCAGCCTTTTGTTTAGCTGTGAGGATCATATGAACTTTTTATTGCCTTAAACGCATTTTCAGAGCAAGAGAAACACGTTTTCTGAACTTAATGTTTTATTCATTGTTTTAAGTTTTTTTGATGAAATTAGTGTCTATATAGGCTGGAGAGTGCTAATCTGACACTTATACAAGTGAAAACATGAAGATTCAGCCTTTTGTTTAGCTGTGAGGATCATATGAACTTTTTATTGCCTTAAACGCATTTTCAGAGCAAGAGAAACACGTTTTCTGAACTTAATGTTTTATTCATTGTTTTAACTTTTTTTGATGAAATTAGTGTCTATATAGGCTGCAGAGTACTAATCTGACACTTATACAAGTGAAAACATGAAGATTCAGCCTTTTGTTTAGCTGTGAAGATCATATGAACTTTTTATTGCCTTAAACGCATTTTCAGAGCAAGAGAAACACGTTTTCTGAACTTAATGTTTTATTCATTGTTTTAAGTTTTTTGATGAAATTAGTGTCTATATAGGCTGGAGAGTGCTAATCTGACACTTATACAAGTGAAAACATGAAGATTCAGCCTTTTGTTTAGCTGTGAGGATCATATGAACTTTTTATTGCCTTAAACGCATTTTCAGAGCAAGAGAAACACGTTTTCTGAACTTAATGTTTTATTCATTGTTTTAACTTTTTTGATGAAATTAGTGTCTATATAGGCTGGAGAGTGCTAATCGGACACTTATACAAGTGAAAACATGAAGATTCAGCCTTTTGTTTAGCTGTGAGGATCATATGAACTTTTTATTGCCTTAAACGCATTTTCAGAGCAAGAGAAACACGTTTTCTGAACTTAATGTTTTATTCATTGTTTTAACTTTTTTTGATGAAATTAGTGTCTATATAGGCTGGAGAGTACTAATCTGACACGTATACAAGTGAAAACATGAAGATTCAGCCTTTTGTTTAGCTGTGAGGATCATATGAACTTTTTATTGCCTTAAACGCATTTTCAGAGCAAGAGAAACACGTTTTCTGAACTTAATGTTTTCTTCATGGTTTTAAGTTTTATGATGAAATTAGTGTCTATATAGGCTGGAGAGTGCTAATCTGACACGTATACAAGTGAAAACATGAAGATTCAGCCTTTTGTTTAGCTGTGAGGATCATATGAACTTTTTATTGCCTTAAACGCATTTTCAGAGCAAGAGAAACACGTTTTCTGAACTTAATGTTTTATTCATTGTTTTAACTTTTTTTGATGAAATTAGTGTCTATATAGGCTGGAGAGTGCTAATCTGACACTTATACAAGTGAAAACATGAAGATTCAGCCTTTTGTTTAGCTGTGAGGATCATATGAACTTTTTATTGCCTTAAACGCATTTTCAGAGCAAGAGAAACACGTTTTCTGAACTTAATGTTTTATTCATTGTTTTAACTTTTTTGATGAAATTAGTGTCTATATAGGCTGCAGAGTGCTCATCTGACACTTATACAAGTGAAAACATGAAGATTCAGCCTTTTGTTTAGCTGTGAGGATCATATGAACTTTTTATTGCCTTAAACGCATTTTCAGAGCAAGAGAAACACGTTTTCTGAACTTAATGTTTTATTCATTGTTTTAACTTTTTTTTGATGAAATTAGTGTCTATATAGGCTGGAGAGTGCTAATCTGACACTTATACAAGTGAAAACATGAAGATTCAGCCTTTTGTTTAGCTGTGAGGATCATATGAACTTTTTATTGCCTTAAACGCATTTTCAGAGCAAGAGAAACACGTTTTCTGAACTTAATGTTTTATTAATGGTTTTAAGTTTTATGATGAAATTAGTGTCTATATAGGCTGGAGAGTGCTAATCTGACACTTATACAAGTGAAAACATGAAGATTCAGCCTTTTGTTTAGCTGTGAGGATCATATGAACTTTTTATTGCCTTAAACGCATTTTCAGAGCAAGAGAAACACGTTTTCTGAACTTAATGTTTTATTCATTGTTTTAACTTTTTTGATGAAATTAGTGTCTATATAGGCTGGAGAGTACTCATCTGACACTTATACAAGTGAAAACATGAAGATTCAGCCTTTTGTTTAGCTGTGAGGATCATATGAACTTTTTATTGCCTTAAACGCATTTTCAGAGCAAGAGAAACACGTTTTCTGAACTTAATGTTTTATTAATGGTTTTAAGTTTTATGATGAAATTAGTGTCTATATAGGCTGGAGAGTGCTAATCTGACACTTATACAAGTGAAAACATGAAGATTCAGCCTTTTGTTTAGCTGTGAGGATCATATGAACTTTTTATTGCCTTAAACGCATTTTCAGAGCAAGAGAAACACGTTTTCTGAACTTAATGTTTTATTCATGGTTTTAACTTTTTATGATGAAATTAGTGTCTATATAGGCTGGAGAGTGCTAATCTGACACGTATACAAGTGAAAAAATGATGATTCAGCCTTTTGTTTAGCTGTGAAGATCATATGAACTTTTTATTGCCTTAAACGCATTTTCAGAGCAAGAGAAACACGTTTTCTAAACTTAATGTTTTATTAATGGTTTTAAGTTTTATGATGAAATTAGTGTCTATATAGGCTGGAGAGTGCAAATCTGACACGTATACAAGTGAAAACATGAAGATTCAGCCTTTTGTTTAGCTGTTAGGATCTAATGAACTTTTTATTGCCTTAAACACATTTTCAGAGCAAGAGAAACACGTTTTCTGAACTTAATGTTTTATTCATTGTTTTAACTTTTTTTGATGAAATTGTGTCTATATAGGCTGGAGAGTGCTCATCTGACACTTATACAAGTGAAAACATGAAGATTCAGCCTTTTGTTTAGCTGTGAGGATCATATGAACTTTTTATTGCCTTAAACGCATTTTCAGAGCAAGAGAAACACGTTTTCTGAACTTAGTGTTTTCTTAATGGTTTTAAGTTTTATGATGAAATTAGTGTTTATATTGGCTGGAGAGTGCTAATCTGACACGTATACAAGTGAAAACATGAAGATTCAGCCTTTTGTTTAGCTGTGAGGATCATATGAACTTTTTATTGCCTTAAACGCATTTTCAGAGCAAGAGAAACACGTTTTCTGAACTTAATGTTTTATTCATTGTTTTAACTTTTTATGATGAAATTAGTGTCTATATAGGCTGTAGAGTGCTAATCTGACACTTATACAAGTGAAAACATGAAGATTCAGCCTTTTGTTTAGCTGTGAGGATCATATGAACTTTTTATTGCCTTAAACGCATTTTCAGAGCAAGAGAAACACGTTTTCTGAACTTAATGTTTTATTCATTGTTTTAACTTTTTTTGATGAAATTAGTGTCTATATAGGCTGCAGAGTGCTCATCTGACACTTATACAAGTGAAAACATGAAGATTCAGCCTTTTGTTTAGCTGTGAGGATCATATGAACTTTTTATTGCCTTAAACGCATTTTCAGAGCAAGAGAAACACGTTTTCTGAACTTAATGTTTTATTCATTGTTTTAACTTTTTATGATGAAATTAGTGTCTATATAGGCTGGAGAGTGCTAATCTGACACTTATACAAGTGAAAACATGAAGATTCAGCCTTTTGTTTAGCTGTGAGGATCATATGAACTTTTTATTGCCTTAAACGCATTTTCAGAGCAAGAGAAACACGTTTTCTGAACTTAATGTTTTATTAATGGTTTTAAGTTTTATGATAAAATTAGTGTCTATATAGGCTGGAGAGTGCTAATCTGACACTTATACAAGTGAAAACATGAAGATTCAGCCTTTTGTTTAGCTGTGAGGATCATATGAACTTTTTATTGCCTTAAACGCATTTTCAGAGCAAGAGAAACACGTTTTCTGAACTTAATGTTTTCTTAATGGTTTTAAGTTTTATGATGAAATTAGTGTCTATATAGGCTGGAGAGTGCTAATCTGACACGTATACAAGTGAAAACATGAAGATTCAGCCTTTTGTTTAGCTGTGAGGATCATATGAACTTTTTATTGCCTTAAACGCATTTTCAGAGCAAGAGAAACACGTTTTCTGAACTTAATGTTTTATTCATGGTTTTAAGTTTTATGATGAAATTAGTGTCTATATAGGCTGCAGAGTGCTAATCTGACACTTATACAAGTGAAAACATGAAGATTCAGCCTTTTGTTTAGCTGTGAGGATCATATGAACTTTTTATTGCCTTAAACGCATTTTCAGAGCAAGAGAAACACGTTTTCTGAACTTAATGTTTTATTCATTGTTTTAACTTTTTTGATGAAATTAGTGTCTATATAGGCTGCAGAGTGCTAATCTGACACGTATACAAGTGAAAACATGAAGATTCAGCCTTTTGTTTAGCTGTGAGGATCATATGAACTTTTTATTGCCTTAAACGCATTTTCAGAGCAAGAGAAACACGTTTTCTGAACTTAATGTTTTATTCATTGTTTTAACTTTTTTTGATGAAATTAGTGTCTATATAGGCTGCAGAGTACTAATCTGACACTTATACAAGTGAAAACATGAAGATTCAGCCTTTTGTTTAGCTGTGAGGATCATATGAACTTTTTATTGCCTTAAACGCATTTTCAGAGCAAGAGAAACACGTTTTCTGAACTTAATGTTTTATTCATTGTTTTAACTTTTTTTGATGACATTTGTGTCTATATAGGGCTGGAGAGTGCTCATCTGACACTTATACAAGTGAAAACATGAAGATTCAGCCTTTTGTTTAGCTGTGAGGATCATATGAACTTTTTATTGCCTTAAACGCATTTTCAGAGCAAGAGAAACACGTTTTCTGAACTTAATGTTTTATTCATGGTTTTAAGGTTTATGATGAAATTAGTGTCTATATAGGCTGGAGAGTGCTAATCTGACACGTATACAAGTGAAAACATGATGATTCAGCCTTTTGTTTAGCTGTGAGGATCATATGAACTTTTTATTGCCTTAAACGCATTTTCAGAGCAAGAGAAACACGTTTTCTAAACTTAATGTTTTCTTAATGGTTTTAAGTTTTATGATGAAATTAGTGTCTATATAGGCTGGAGAGTGCTAATCTGACACTTATACAAGTGAAAACATGAAGATTCAGCCTTTTGTTTAGCTGTGAGGATCATATGAACTTTTTATTGCCTTAAACGCATTTTCAGAGCAAGAGAAACACGTTTTCTGAACTTAATGTTTTATTCATGGTTTTAAGTTTTATGATGAAATTAGTGTCTATATAGGCTGGAGAGTGCTAATCTGACACTTATACAAGTGAAAACATGAAGATTCAGCCTTTTGTTTAGCTGTGAGGATCATATGAACTTTTTATTGCCTTAAACGCATTTTCAGAGCAAGAGAAACACGTTTTCTGAACTTAATGTTTTCTTAATGGTTTTAAGTTTTATGATGAAATTAGTGTCTATATAGGCTGGAGAGTGCTAATCTGACACTTATACAAGTGAAAACATGAAGATTCAGCCTTTTGTTTAGCTGTGAGGATCATATGAACTTTTTATTGCCTTAAACGCATTTTCAGAGCAAGAGAAACACGTTTTCTGAACTTAATGTTTTATTCATTGTTTTAACTTTTTTGATGAAATTAGTGTCTATATAGGCTGGAGAGTGCTAATCTGACACTTATACAAGTGAAAACATGAAGATTCAGCCTTTTGTTTAGCTGTGAGGATCATATGAACTTTTTATTGCCTTAAACGCATTTTCAGAGCAAGAGAAACACGTTTTCTGAACTTAATGTTTTCTTAATGGTTTTAAGTTTTATGATGAAATTAGTGTCTATATAGGCTGGAGAGTGCTAATCTGACACGTATACAAGTGAAAACATGAAGATTCAGCCTTTTGTTTAGCTGTGAGGATCATATGAACTTTTTATTGCCTTAAACGCATTTTCAGAGCAAGAGAAACACGTTTTCTGAACTTAATGTTTTCTTAATGGTTTTAAGTTTTATGATGAAATTAGTGTCTATATAGGCTGGAGAGTGCTAATCTGACACTTATACAAGTGAAAACATGAAGATTCAGCCTTTTGTTTAGCTGTGAGGATCATATGAACTTTTTATTGCCTTAAACGCATTTTCAGAGCAAGAGAAACACGTTTTCTGAACTTAATGTTTTATTAATGGTTTTAACTTTTTATGATGAAATTAGTGTCTATATAGGCTGGAGAGTGCTAATCTGACACTTATACAAGTGAAAACATGAAGATTCAGCCTTTTGTTTAGCTGTGAGGATCATATGAACTTTTTATTGCCTTAAACGCATTTTCAGAGCAAGAGAAACACGTTTTCTGAACTTAATGTTTTATTCATTGTTTTACTTTTTTTGATGAAATTAGTGTCTATATAGGCTGGAGAGTGCTAATCTGACACTTATACAAGTGAAAACATGAAGATTCAGCCTTTTGTTTAGCTGTGAGGATCATATGAACTTTTTATTGCCTTAAACGCATTTTCAGAGCAAGAGAAACACGTTTTCTGAACTTAATGTTTTATTCATTGTTTTAACTTTTTTTGATGAAATTAGTGTCTATATAGGCTGGAGAGTGCTAATCTGACACTTATACAAGTGAAAACATGAAGATTCAGCCTTTTGTTTAGCTGTGAGGATCATATGAACTTTTTATTGCCTTAAACGCATTTTCAGAGCAAGAGAAACACGTTTTCTGAACTTAATGTTTTATTCATTGTTTTAACTTTTTTTGATGAAATTAGTGTCTATATAGGCTGCAGAGTGCTAATCTGACACTTATACAAGTGAAAACATGAAGATTCAGCCTTTTGTTTAGCTGTGAGGATCATATGAACTTTTTATTGCCTTAAACGCATTTTCAGAGCAAGAGAAACACGTTTTCTGAACTTAATGTTTTATTCATTGTTTTAACTTTTTTTGATGACATTTGTGTCTATATAGGGCTGGAGAGTGCTCATCTGACACTTATACAAGTGAAAACATGAAGATTCAGCCTTTTGTTTAGCTGTGAGGATCATATGAACTTTTTATTGCCTTAAACGCATTTTCAGAGCAAGAGAAACACGTTTTCTGAACTTAATGTTTTATTCATTGTTTTAACTTTTTTTCGATGAAATTAGTGTCTATATAGGCTGCAGAGTACTAATCTGACACGTATACAAGTGAAAACATGATGATTCAGCCTTTTGTTTAGCTGTCAAGATCATATGAACTTTTTATTGCCTTAAACGCATTTTCAGAGCAAGAGAAACACGTTTTCTAAACTTAATGTTTTCTTAATGGTTTTAAGTTTTATGATGAAATTAGTGTCTATATAGGCTGGAGAGTGCAAATCTGACACGTATACAAGTGAAAACATGATGATTCAGCCTTTTGTTTAGCTGTGAGGATCATATGAACTTTTTATTGCCTTAAACGCATTTTCAGAGCAAGAGAAACACGTTTTCTGAACTTAATGTTTTATTCATTGTTTTAACTTTTTTTGATGAAATTTGTGTCTATATAGGCTGGAGAGTGCTCATCTGACACTTATACAAGTGAAAACATGAAGATTCAGCCTTTTGTTTAGCTGTGAGGATCATATGAACTTTTTATTGCCTTAAACGCATTTTCAGAGCAAGAGAAACACGTTTTCTGAACTTAATGTTTTATTCATTGTTTTAACTTTTTTTGATGAAATTAGTGTCTATATAGGCTGGAGAGTGCTAATCTGACACTTATACAAGTGAAAACATGAAGATTCAGCCTTTTGTTTAGCTGTGAGGATCATATGAACTTTTTATTGCCTTAAACGCATTTTCAGAGCAAGAGAAACACGTTTTCTGAACTTAATGTTTTATTCATTGTTTTAACTTTTTTTTGATGAAATTAGTGTCTATATAGGCTGCAGAGTACTCATCTGACACTTATACAAGTGAAAACATGAAGATTCAGCCTTTTGTTTAGCTGTCAAGATCATATGAACTTTTTATTGCCTTAAACGCATTTTCAGAGCAAGAGAAACACGTTTTCTAAACTTAATGTTTTCTTAATGGTTTTAAGTTTTATGATGAAATTAGTGTCTATATAGGCTGGAGAGTGCTAATCTGACACGTATACAAGTGAAAACATGAAGATTCAGCCTTTTGTTTAGCTGTCAAGATCATATGAACTTTTTATTGCCTTAAAACGCATTTTCAGAGCAAGAGAAACACGTTTTCTAAACTTAATGTTTTCTTAATGGTTTTAAGTTTTATGATGAAATTAGTGTCTAAATAGGGCTGGAGAGTGCTCATCTGACACTTATACAAGTGAAAACATGATGATTCAGCCTTTTGTTTAGCTGTGAGGATCATATGAACTTTTTATTGCCTTAAACGCATTTTCAGATCAAGAGAAACACGTTTTCTGAACTTAATGTTTTATTCATTATTTTAACTTTTTTGATGAAATTAGTGTCTATATAGGCTGGAGAGTGCTAATCTGACACTTATACAAGTGAAAACATGAAGATTCAGCCTTTTGTTTAGCTGTGAAGATCATATGAACTTTTTATTGCCTTAAACGCATTTTCAGATCAAGAGAAACACGTTTTCTGAACTTAATGTTTTATTCATTATTTTATCTTTTTTGATGAAATTAGTGTCCATATAGGCTGCAGAGTACTAATCTGACACTTATACAAGTGAAAACATGAAGATTCAGCCTTTTGTTTAGCTGTGAGGATCATATGAACTTTTTATTGCCTTAAACGCATTTTCAGAGCAAGAGAAACACGTTTTCTGAACTTAATGTTTTATTCATTGTTTTAAGGTTTTTGATGAAATTAGTGTCTATATAGGCTGGAGAGTTCTAATCTGACACTTATACAAGTGAAAACATGAAGATTCAGCCTTTTGTTTAGCTGTGAGGATCATATGAACTTTTTATTGCCTTAAACGCATTTTCAGAGCAAGAGAAACACGTTTTCTGAACTTAATGTTTTATTCATTGTTTTAACTTTTTTTTTGATGAAATTAGTGTCTATATAGGCTGCATGAGAGTGCTAATCTGACACTTATACAAGTGAAAACATGAAGATTCAGCCTTTTGTTTAGCTGTGAGGATCATATGAACTTTTTATTGCCTTAAACGCATTTTCAGAGCAAGAGAAACACGTTTTCTGAACTTAATGTTTTATTAATGGTTTTAACTTTTTATGATGAAATTAGTGTCTATATAGGCTGGAGAGTGCTAATCTGACACGTATACAAGTGAAAACATGTTGATTCAGCCTTTTGTTTAGCTGTGAAGATCATATGAACTTTTTATTGCCTTAAACGCATTTTCAGATCAAGAGAAACACGTTTTCTGAACTTAGTGTTTTCTTAATGGTTTTAAGTTTTATGATGAAATTAGTGTTTATATAGGCTGGAGAGTGCAAATCTGACACGTATACAAGTGAAAATATGATGATTCAGCCTTTTGTTTAGCTGTGACGATCATATGAACTTTTTATTGCCTTAAACGCATTTTCAGAGCAAGAGAAACACGTTTTCTGAACTTAATGTTTTATTCATTGTTTTAACTTTTTTTCGATGAAATTAGAACTATATAGGCTGCAGAGTGCTCATCTGACACTTATACAAGTGAAAACATGAAGATTCAGCCTTTTGTTTAGCTGTGAGGATCATATGAACTTTTTATTGCCTTAAACGCATTTTCAGAGCAAGAGAAACACGTTTTCTGAACTTAATGTTTTATTCATTATTTTATCTTTTTTGATGAAATTAGTGTCTATATAGGCTGCAGAGTGCTAATCTGACAGGTATACAAGTGAAAATATGAAGATTCAGCCTTTTGTTTAGCTGTGAGGATCATATGAACTTTTTATTGCCTTAAACGCATTTTCAGAGCAAGAGAAACACGTTTTCTGAACTTAATGTTTTATTCATTGTTTTAACTTTTTTTGATGAAATTAGTGTCTATATAGGCTGGAGAGTGCTAATCTGACACTTATACAAGTGAAAACATGAAGATTCAGCCTTTTGTTTAGCTGTGAGGATCATATGAACTTTTTATTGCCTTAAACGCATTTTCAGAGCAAGAGAAACACGTTTTCTGAACTTAATGTTTTATTCATTGTTTTAACTTTTTTTGATGACATTTGTGTCTATATAGGGCTGGAGAGTGCTCATCTGACACTTATACAAGTGAAAACATGAAGATTCAGCCTTTTGTTTAGCTGTGAGGATCATATGAACTTTTTATTGCCTTAAACGCATTTTCAGAGCAAGAGAAACACGTTTTCTGAACTTAATGTTTTATTAATTGTTTTAAGTTTTATGATGAAATTAGTGTCTATATAGGCTGGAGAGTGCTAATCTGACACGTATACAAGTGAAAACATGATGATTCAGCCTTTTGTTTAGCTGTCAAGATCATATGAACTTTTTATTGCCTTAAACGCATTTTCAGAGCAAGAGAAACACGTTTTCTAAACTTAATGTTTTCTTAATGGTTTTAAGTTTTATGATGAAATTAGTGTCTATATAGGCTGGAGAGTGCTAATCTGACACGTATACAAGTGAAAACATGAAGATTCAGCCTTTTGTTTAGCTGTGAGGATCATATGAACTTTTTATTGCCTTAAACGCATTTTCAGAGCAAGAGAAACACGTTTTCTGAACTTAATGTTTTATTAATGGTTTTAAGTTTTATGATAAAATTAGTGTCTATATAGGCTGGAGAGTGCTAATCTGAAACTTATACAAGTGAAAACATGAAGATTCAGCCTTTTGTTTTGCTGTGAGGATCATATGAACTTTTTATTGCCTTAAACGCATTTTCAGAGCAAGAGAAACACGTTTTCTAAACTTAATGTTTTCTTAATGGTTTTAAGTTTTATGTTGAAATTAGTGTCTATATAGGCTGGAGAGTGCTACTCTGACACGTATACAAGTTAAAACATGAAGATTCAGCCTTTTGTTTAGCTGTCAAGATCATATGAACTTTTTATTGCCTTAAACGCATTTTCAGAGCAAGAGAAACACGTTTTCTGAACTTAATGTTTTATTCATTGCTTTGACTTTTTTGATGAAATTAGTGTCCATATAGGCTGCAGAGTACTAATCTGACACTTATACAAGTGAAAACATGAAGATTCAGCCTTTTGTTTAGCTGTGAGGATCATATGAACTTTTTATTGCCTTAAACGCATTTTCAGAGCAAGAGAAACACGTTTTCTGAACATCATGTTTTCTTAATGGTTTTAATTTTTTTTGATGAAATTAGTGTCTATATAGGCTGTAGAGTGCTAATCTGACACGTATACAAGTGAAAACATGAAGATTCAGCCTTTTGTTTAGCTGTGAGGATCATATGAACTTTTTATTGCCTTAAACGCATTTTCAGAGCAAGAGAAACACGTTTTCTGAACTTAATGTTTTCTTAATGGTTTTAAGTTTTATGATGAAATTAGTGTCTATATAGGCTGGAGAGTGCTAATCTGACACGTATACAAGTGAAAACATGAAGATTCAGCCTTTTGTTTAGCTGTGAGGATCATATGAACTTTTTATTGCCTTAAACGCATTTTCAGAGCAAGAGAAACACGTTTTCTGAACTTAATGTTTTCTTAATGGTTTTAAGTTTTATGATGAAATTAGTGTCTATATAGGCTGGAGAGTGCTAATCTGACACGTATACAAGTGAAAACATGAAGATTCAGCCTTTTGTTTAGCTGTGAGGATCATATGAACTTTTTATTGCCTTAAACGCATTTTCAGAGCAAGAGAAACACGTTTTCTAAACTTAATGTTTTCTTAATGGTTTTAAGTTTTATGATGAAATTAGTGTCTATATAGGCTGGAGAGTGCTAATCTGACACGTATACAAGTGAAAACATGAAGATTCAGCCTTTTGTTTAGCTGTGAGGATCATATGAACTTTTTATTGCCTTAAACGCATTTTCAGAGCAAGAGAAACACGTTTTCTGAACTTAATGTTTTCTTAATGGTTTTAAGTTTTATGATGAAATTAGTGTCTATATAGGCTGGAGAGTGCTAATCTGACACGTATACAAGTGAAAACATGAAGATTCAGCCTTTTGTTTAGCTGTGAGGATCATATGAACTTTTTATTGCCTTAAACGCATTTTCAGAGCAAGAGAAACACGTTTTCTGAACTTAATGTTTTCTTAATGGTTTTAAGTTTTATGATGAAATTAGTGTCTATATAGGCTGGAGAGTGCTAATCTGACACGTATACAAGTGAAAACATGATGATTCAGCCTTTTGTTTAGCTGTGAGGATCATATGAACTTTTTATTGCCTTAAACGCATTTTCAGAGCAAGAGAAACACGTTTTCTGAACTTAATGTTTTATTCATTGTTTTAACTTTTTTTGATGAAATTAGTGTCTATATAGGCTGCAGAGTGCTAATCTGACACTTATACAAGTGAAAACATGAAGATTCAGCCTTTTGTTTAGCTGTGAGGATCATATGAACTTTTTATTGCCTTAAACGCATTTTCAGAGCAAGAGAAACACGTTTTCTGAACTTAATGTTTTATTCATTGTTTTAACTTTTTTGATGAAATTAGTGTCTATATAGGATGGAGAGTGCTAATCTGACACTTATACAAGTGAAAACATGAAGATTCAGCCTTTTGTTTAGCTGTGAAGATCATATGAACTTTTTATTGCCTTAAACGCATTTTCAGAGCAAGAGAAACACGTTTTCTGAACTTAATGTTTTATTCATTGTTTTAACTTTTTTTCGATGAAATTAGTGTCCATATAGGCTGCAGAGTACTAATCTGACACGTATACAAGTGAAAACATGATGATTCAGCCTTTTGTTTAGCTGTGAAGATCATATGAACTTTTTATTGCCTTAAACGCATTTTCAGAGCAAGAGAAACACGTTTTCTGAACTTAATGTTTTCTTAATGGTTTTAAGTTTTATGATGAAATTAGTGTCTATATAGGCTGGAGAGTGCTAATCTGACACGTATACAAGTGAAAACATGAAGATTCAGCCTTTTGTTTAGCTGTCAAGATCATATGAACTTTTTATTGCCTTAAACGCATTTTCAGAGCAAGAGAAACACGTTTTCTAAACTTAATGTTTTCTTAATGGTTTTAAGTTTTATGATGAAATTAGTGTCTATATAGGCTGGAGAGTGCAAATCTGACACTTATACAAGTGAAAACATGATGATTCAGCCTTTTGTTTAGCTGTGAGGATCATATGAACTTTTTATTGCCTTAAACGCATTTTCAGAGCAAGAGAAACACGTTTTCTGAACTTAATGTTTTATTCATTGTTTTAACTTTTTTTGATGAAATTCGTGTCTATATAGGCTGCAGAGTACTAATCTGACACTTATACAAGTGAAAACATGAAGATTCAGCCTTTTGTTTAGCTGTGAGGATCATATGAACTTTTTATTGCCTTAAACGCATTTTCAGAGCAAGAGAAACACGTTTTCTGAACTTAATGTTTTATTCATTGTTTTAACTTTTTTCGATGAAATTAGTACTATATAGGCTGCAGAGTACTAATCTGACACTTATACAAGTGAAAACATGATGATTCAGCCTTTTGTTTAGCTGTGAGGATCATATGAACTTTTTATTGCCTTAAACGCATTTTCAGAGCAAGAGAAACACGTTTTCTGAACTTAATGTTTTATTCATTGTTTTAACTTTTTTTGATGACATTTGTGTCTATATAGGCTGGAGAGTGCTCATCTGACACTTATACAAGTGAAAACATGAAGATTCAGCCTTTTGTTTAGCTGTGAAGATCATATGAACTTTTTATTGCCTTAAACGCATTTTCAGAGCAAGAGAAACACGTTTTCTGAACTTAATGTTTTATTCATTGTTTTAACTTTTTTGATGAAATTAGTGTCCATATAGGCTGCAGAGTACTAATCTGACACTTATACAAGTGAAAACATGAAGATTCAGCCTTTTGTTTAGCTGTGAGGATCATATGAACTTTTTATTGCCTTAAACGCATTTTCAGAGCAAGAGAAACACGTTTTCTGAACTTAATGTTTTCTTAATGGTTTTAAGTTTTATGATGAAATTAGTGTCTATATAGGCTGGAGAGTGCTAATCTGACACGTATACAAGTGAAAACATGAAGATTCAGCCTTTTGTTTAGCTGTGAGGATCATATGAACTTTTTATTGCCTTAAACGCATTTTCAGAGCAAGAGAAACACGTTTTCTGAACTTAATGTTTTCTTAATGGTTTTAAGTTTTATGATGAAATTAGTGTCTATATAGGCTGGAGAGTGCTAATCTGACACGTATACAAGTGAAAACATGATGATTCAGCCTTTTGTTTAGCTGTGAGGATCATATGAACTTTTTATTGCCTTAAACGCATTTTCAGAGCAAGAGAAACACGTTTTCTGAACTTAATGTTTTATTCATTGTTTTAACTTTTTTTGATGACATTTGTGTCTATATAGGCTGGAGAGTGCTCATCTGACACTTATACAAGTGAAAACATGAAGATTCAGCCTTTTGTTTAGCTGTGAGGATCATATGAACTTTTTATTGCCTTAAACGCATTTTCAGAGCAAGAGAAACACGTTTTCTGAACTTAATGTTTTCTTAATGGTTTTAAGTTTTATGATGAAATTAGTGTCTATATAGGCTGGAGAGTGCTAATCTGACACGTATACAAGTGAAAACATGATGATTCAGCCTTTTGTTTAGCTGTCAAGATCATATGAACTTTTTATTGCCTTAAACGCATTTTCAGAGCAAGAGAAACACGTTTTCTGAACTTAATGTTTTATTCATTGTTTTAACTTTTTTGATGACATTTGTGTCTATATAGGGCTGGAGAGTGCTCATCTGACAGGTATACAAATGAAAATATGAAGATTCAGCCTTTTGTTTAGCTGTCAAGATCATATGAACTTTTTATTGCCTTAAACGCATTTTCAGAGCAAGAGAAACACGTTTTCTGAACTTAATGTTTTATTCATTGTTTTAACTTTTTTGATGAAATTAGTGTCCATATAGGCTGCAGAGTACTAATCTGACACTTATACAAGTGAAAACATGAAGATTCAGCCTTTTGTTTAGCTGTGAGGATCATATGAACTTTTTATTGCCTTAAACGCATTTTCAGAGCAAGAGAAACACGTTTTCTGAACTTAATGTTTTATTCATTGTTTTAACTTTTTTTGATGAAATTAGTGTCTATATAGGCTGGAGAGTGCTCATCTGACACTTATACAAGTGAAAACATGAAGATTCAGCCTTTTGTTTAGCTGTCAAGATCATATGAACTTTTTATTGCCTTAAACGCATTTTCAGAGCAAGAGAAACACGTTTTCTGAACTTAATGTTTTATTCATTGTTTTAACTTTTTTTCGATGAAATTCGTGTCCATATAGGCTGCAGAGTACTAATCTGACACTTATACAAGTGAAAACATGAAGATTCAGCCTTTTGTTTAGCTGTGAGGATCATATGAACTTTTTATTGCCTTAAACGCATTTTCAGAGCAAGAGAAACACGTTTTCTGAACTTAATGTTTTATTCATTGTTTTAACTTTTTTTGATGAAATTTGTGTCTATATAGGCTGGAGAGTGCTCATCTGACACTTATACAAGTGAAAACATGAAGATTCAGCCTTTTGTTTAGCTGTGAGGATCATATGAACTTTTTATTGCCTTAAACGCATTTTCAGAGCAAGAGAAACACGTTTTCTGAACTTAATGTTTTATTCATTGTTTTAACTTTTTTTGATGAAATTTGTGTCTATATAGGCTGGAGAGTGCTCATCTGACACTTATACAAGTGAAAACATGAAGATTCAGCCTTTTGTTTAGCTGTGAGGATCATATGAACTTTTTATTGCCTTAAACGCATTTTCAGAGCAAGAGAAACACGTTTTCTGAACTTAATGTTTTATTCATTGTTTTAACTTTTTTTGATGACATTTGTGTCTAAATAGGCTGCAGAGTACTAATCTGACACGTATACAAGTGAAAACATGATGATTCAGCCTTTTGTTTAGCTGTGAAGATCATATGAACTTTTTATTGCCTTAAACGCATTTTCAGAGCAAGAGAAACACGTTTTCTAAACTTAGTGTTTTCTTAATGGTTTTAAGTTTTATGATGAAATTAGTGTCTATATTGGCTGGAGAGTGCTAATCTGACACATATACAAGTGAAAACATGAAGATTCAGCCTTTTGTTTAGCTGTGAGGATCATATGAACTTTTTATTGCCTTAAACGCATTTTCAGAGCAAGAGAAACACGTTTTCTGAACTTAATGTTTTATTAATGGTTTTAAGTTTTATGATAAAATTAGTGTCTATATAGGCTGGAGAGTGCTAATCTGACACTTATACAAGTGAAAACATGATGATTCAGCCTTTTGTTTAGCTGTCAAGATCATATGAACTTTTTATTGCCTTAAACGCATTTTCAGAGCAAGAGAAACACGTTTTCTAAACTTAGTGTTTTCTTAATGGTTTTAAGTTTTATGATGAAATTAGTGTCTATATTGGCTGGAGAGTGCTAATCTGACACATATACAAGTGAAAACATGAAGATTCAGCCTTTTGTTTAGCTGTGAGGATCATATGAACTTTTTATTGCCTTAAACGCATTTTCAGAGCAAGAGAAACACGTTTTCTGAACTTAATGTTTTATTAATGGTTTTAAGTTTTATGATAAAATTAGTGTCTATATAGGCTGGAGAGTGCTAATCTGACACTTATACAAGTGAAAACATGAAGATTCAGCCTTTTGTTTAGCTGTGAGGATCATATGAACTTTTTATTGCCTTAAACGCATTTTCAGAGCAAGAGAAACACGTTTTCTAAACTTAATGTTTTCTTAATGGTTTTAAGTTTTATGATGAAATTAGTGTCTATATAGGCTGGAGAGTGCTAATCTGACACGTATACAAGTGAAAACATGATGATTCAGCCTTTTGTTTAGCTGTCAAGATCATATGAACTTTTTATTGCCTTAAACGCATTTTCAGAGCAAGAGAAACACGTTTTCTGAACTTAATGTTTTATTCATTGTTTTAACTTTTTTTGATGACATTTGTGTCTATATAGGGCTGGAGAGTGCTCATCTGACACTTATACAAGTGAAAACATGAAGATTCAGCCTTTTGTTTAGCTGTCAAGATCATATGAACTTTTTATTGCCTTAAACGCATTTTCAGAGCAAGAGAAACACGTTTTCTGAACTTAATGTTTTATTCATTGTTTTAACTTTTTTTGATGAAATTAGTACTATATAGGCTGCAGAGTACTCATCTGACACGTATACAAGTGAAAACATGAAGATTCAGCCTTTTGTTTAGCTGTGAGGATCATATGAACTTTTTATTGCCTTAAACGCATTTTCAGAGCAAGAGAAACACGTTTTCTGAACTTAATGTTTTATTCATTGTTTTGATGAAATTAGTGTCTATATAGGCTGCAGAGTACTCATCTGACACTTATACAAGTGAAAACATGAAGATTCAGCCTTTTGTTTAGCTGTGAGGATCATATGAACTTTTTATTGCCTTAAACGCATTTTCAGACAGCATTATGTGGACTTCACAGTTTCTGTTTTGATGACTCAGCAATGATGTCATTGTTGCAACAGCGGAGCTGCATGACAAGTGGCTAATGGTGCCAACTGTAATTAAAGTGTAACAGCATGAGATTGCATTGAATACGGGAATGAAAAAAAGGTGTATTCATTTCTAATTCAAAAGCAGTGGTGAGAATTTAAAATGCAAACAAATATACACGTTGGGCACTTGATTGGGTAAGGTGGTAACTTTTTATTGCCTTAAACGCATTTTCAGATCAAGAGAAACACGTTTTCTGAACTTAGTGTTTTCTTAATGGTTTTAAGTTTTATGATGAAATTAGTGTCTATATAGGCTGGAGAGTGCAAATCTGACACGTATACAAGTGAAAACATGATGATTCAGCCTTTTGTTTAGCTGTGAGGATCATATGAACTTTTTATTGCCTTAAACGCATTTTCAGAGCAAGAGAAACACGTTTTCTGAACTTAATGTTTTATTCATTGTTTTAACTTTTTTTGATGACATTTGTGTCTAAATAGGGCTGGAGAGTGCTCATCTGACACTTATACAAGTGAAAACATGAAGATTTAGCCTTTTGTTTAGCTGTGAGAATCATATGAACTTTTTATTGCCTTAAACGCATTTTCAGAGCAAGAGAAACACGTTTTCTGAACTTAATGTTTTCTTAATTGTTTTAAGTTTTATGATGAAATTAGTATCTATATAGGCTGGAGAGTGCTAATCTGACACATATACAAGTGAAAACATGAAGATTCAGCCTTTTGTTTAGCTGTGAGGATCATATGAACTTTTTATTGCCTTAAACGCATTTTCAGAGCAAGAGAAACACGTTTTCTGAACTTAATGTTTTATTCATTGTTTTAACTTTTTTTCGATGAAATTCGTGTCCATATAGGCTGCAGAGTACTAATCTGACACGTATACAAGTGAAAACATGATGATTCAGCCTTTTGTTTAGCTGTGAGAATCATATGAACTTTTTATTGCCTTAAACGCATTTTCAGAGCAAGAGAAACACGTTTTCTAAACTTAATGTTTTCTTAATGGTTTTAAGTTTTATTCGATGAAATTAGTGTCTATATAGGCTGGATAGTGCAAATCTGACACGTATACAAGTGAAAACATGATGATTCAGCCTTTTGTTTAGCTGTGAGGATCATATGAACTTTTTATTGCCTTAAACGCATTTTCAGAGCAAGAGAAACACGTTTTCCGAACTTAATGTTTTCTTAATGGTTTTAAGTTTTATGATGAAATTAGTGTCTATATAGGCTGGAGAGTGCAAATCTGACACGTATACAAGTGAAAACATGATGATTCAGCCTTTTGTTTAGCTGTGAGGATCATATGAACTTTTTATTGCCTTAAACGCATTTTCAGAGCAAGAGAAACACGTTTTCTGAACTTAATGTTTTATTCATTATTTTATCTTTTTTGATGAAATTAGTGTCTATATAGGCTGGAGAGTGCTAATCTGACAGGTATACAAATGAAAACATGAAGATTCAGCCTTTTGTTTAGCTGTCAAGATCATATGAACTTTTTATTGCCTTAAACGCATTTTCAGAGCAAGAGAAACACGTTTTCTGAACTTAATGTTTTATTCATTGTTTTAACTTTTTTTTCGATGAAATTCGTGTCCATATAGGGTGCAGAGTACTAATCTGACACTTATACAAGTGAAAACATGAAGATTCAGCCTTTTGTTTAGCTGATAATGTTTAGCACTGGATAATGATCATATGAACTTTTTATTGCCTTAAACGCATTTTCAGAGCAAGAGAAACACGTTTTATGAACTTAATGTTTTCTTAATGGTTTTATTTTTTATGATGAAATTAGTGTCTATATAGGCTGCAGAGTGCTAATCTGACACTTTTACAAGTGAAAACATGAAGAGTCAGCCTTTTGTTTAGCTGTGAGGATCATATGAACTTTTTATTGCCTTAAACGCATTTTCAGCGCAAGACAAACACGTTTTCTGAACTTAATTAACTTAAGTTTTATGATGAAATTAGTGTCTATTTAGGATGAAGAGTGCCAATCTGACACTTATACAAGTGAAAACACGAAGATTCTGCCTTTTGTTTAGCTGTGAGGATCATCTTAACTTTTTATTGCCTAAACGCATTTTCAGAGCAACAGAAACTCTTTTTCGGCACTTGAGGTTTTCTTGTGATGATGCACTAGTATCATCATCAAAAAATTGCAAATAATTGTATTTTATTTATTGCAATATAGTTATGGTTACTTGTCAGGGTGAGGGTTACTTGTTAGGGTTAGGGTTACTTGCTGGGGTTACTTGTTAGGGTTACTTGTTAGGGTTAGGGTTACTTGCTGGGGTTACTTGTTAGGGTTACTTGTTAGGGTTAGGGTTCCTTGCTGGGGTTACTGTTAGGGTTACTTGTTAGGGTTAGGGTTACTTTCTGGGATCACTTGTTAGGGTTACTTGTTCGGGTTTGGGTTACTTGTAAGGGTTAGAGTTACTTTCTGGGGTTACTTGTTGGGGTTAACGTTACTTGTCAGGGCTAGGGTTACTTTCTGGGGTTACTTGTTAGAGTTAGGTTTACTTGTTAGGGTTAGTGTTACTTCCTGGGTTACTTGTCAGGGTTAAGGTTACTCGTTACAGTTACTAGTTAAGGTTAAGTTTACTTTCTGGGGTTAGTTTTTAGGGTTACTTGTTAGGGTTAGGGTCACTTTTCAGGGTTAGGGTTATTTGTCAGGGTTAAGGTTACTTTCTGGGTTTACTTGTTAGGGAAACTTGTTAGGGTTAGGGTTACTTTATGGCTTTACTTGTTAAAATTACTTAGGGTTAAGGTTACTTTCTGGGGTTACTTGTCAGGGTTACTTGTCAGGGTTAGGGTTACTTTCTGGGGTTACTTGTTAGGGTTAGGGATACTTTTCGGGGTTACTTGTTAGGGTTAAGGTTACCTTCTTGGGTTACTTTTTAGGGTTACTTGTAAGGGTTAAGGTAACTTTTTGGGGTTACCTGTTAGGGATACTTGTTAGGGTTAGGGTTACTTGCCAGGGTTACTTGTCAGGGTTAGGGTGACTTGTTAGAGTTAGGGTTACTTGTTAGGGTTAGGGTTACTTGTTAGTGTTACTTGTCAGGGTTAAGGTTACTTTCTTGGGTTACTTGTCAGGGTGAGGTTTACTTGTTAGGGTTAGTGTTACTTCCTGGGTTACTTTTCAGGGTTAAGGTTACTTTCTGGGTTTACTTGTTAGTGTTACTTGTTAGGGTTACTTTCTGGGTTTACTTGTTAAGGTTACTTAGGGTTAAGGTTACTTTCTGGGGTTAATTGTTAGGGTTACTTGTCAGGGTTAGGGTCACTTGTTAGGGTTATGGGTACTATATGGGGTTACTAGTTATGGTTACTTGTTGTCACGTTTTGCGAGGTGGTGATGGCGGGTGCGGATCCCAAAAAGCAGGCAGGAGTGAGTAGGAGGTTGTTTGACAAATTGTATTAAAATAAAGGTCAGCAGTAACAAAATGTAAAACATCAAAATGATCTGAATGGAAAAAATACAAAGTAGCAAAAGAAAACCAAGTGTAAAAGTCCGCCAAGGTTAAACAAACATGTACACAATGCATGCTGCAACCAAGCAGCAAACAAACAATGAATCGGCACCGGATGATCGTGCCAGGTGTCCTTTTAAGTGTTATTGATTATAACGACCAGCACCTGCGAGGCTGCAGGCAGGGCTGACGTCGCTACCCGCTGGTCGCCAATCTGATCGGGACGACCAGCACCTGTGCAGGTGCAGGCGGGGCCGACAGCGCCCCCCGTTGGTCGCCAACCAGATCATGACAGTACCCCCCCTTCAAGGGGCTGCTTCCAGAAGTCCCAACAGTCTCCCAAAAGGTCCACTCGCCAGGGAACGGTCGGTGGAGAGGGCAACCGCTGCCTCTCCAGCACACGACGGGCGGCGGCCCGATGGGAACGGGACTCGGCCTGGGGTGGACGAAGACGCGGCACGGATCGTCGTGGGAGTGAGTGCGATCCCTCTCGCACGTTCACGCGACGGCGCATGGCTCTGCGTGGACGTCGAACTGCCAGGCGCAGAATGGCACCCCGTACGGCCGTATGGGACCAGGTCTCGGCCGGACGCCGACGTGGGCATGAACTGCCCGGCTCCGGGGGAACGAGACCAGTCCAGAGCCGCTCCGGGATCCAGCGGTGAGTGGGGTCTCGGACTGACGTTGACACGGACGTTGCACGGCTCGTCGTGGATGAGACTCAATTCGTCATGCACGACGACAGCGTGGCTGGACGTGGGCGTGCAATGCCAGTCACCCAGGGTCACCCTGGACGGCCACCTGGAAGGAGGTCTCGGCCGGACGTTTACGTGGACGTTGCGGCTCGTCGAGTGACGCAATTCAAACTCGACGAGGCTTGCGCTAACGTGGACGTAGCATAGCCAGGCACAGGGTGGAAATGAGACGGGTCCGATGTACCTGCGGGATCCGATAGTTGGCCGATTCATTCTGTCACGTTTTGCGAGGTGGTGATGGCGGGTTCGGATCCCAAAAAGCAGGCAGAAGGGAGCAGGAGGTTGTTTGACAAATTGTATTAAAATAAAGGTCAGCAGTAACAAAATGTAAAACATCAAAATGATCTGAATGGAAAAAATACAAAGTAGCAAAAGAAAACCAAGTGTAAAAGTCCGCCAAGGTTAAACAAACACGTACACAATGCATGCTGCAACCAAGCAGCAAACAAACAATGAATCGGCACCGGATGATCGTGCCAGGTGTCCTTTTAAGTGTTATTGATTATAACGACCAGCACCTGCGAGGCTGCAGGCAGGGCTGACGTCGCTACCCGCTGGTCGCCAATCTGATCGGGACGACCAGCACCTGTACAGGTGCAGGCGGGGCCGACAGCGCCCCCCGTTGGTCGCCAACCAGATCACGACACTTGTCAGGTTTATGGTTACTTGTTATGGTTAGGGTCACTTGTTAGGGTTAGGGTTACTTTCTGGGTTTAGCTGTGAGGATCATATGACCTTTTTATTGCCTTAAACGCATTTTCTGAGCAAGAGAAACACTTTCTCGGCACTTAAGTTTTTCTTCATGGTTTTATGTTTTATGATGAAATTTTAGTCTATATAGGCTGCAGAGTGTTAGTCTGACACTTATACCAGTGAAAACATGAAGATTCAGCCTTTTGTATTGCTGTGAGTATCACACAAACTTTTTATTACCTTAAACGCATTTTCAGAGCAAGAGAAACACGTTTTCTGAACTTAATGCTTTCTTCATGGTTTTAAGTTTTATGATGAAATTAGTGTCTATTTAGGATGAAGAGTGCCAATCTGACACTTATACAAGTGAAAACATGAAGATTCTGCCATTTGTTTAGCTGTGAGGATCATCTGAACTTTTTATTGCCTAAACGCATTTTCAGAGCAAGAGAAACTCTTTTTCGACACTAAAGGTTTTCTTGTGATGATGCACTAGTATCATCATCAAAAAAATTGCAAATAATTGTATTTTATTTATTGCAATATAGTTATAGTTACTTGTCAGGGTGAGGGTTACTTTTTAGGGTTAGGGTTATTGCTGGGGTTACTTGTTAGGGTTACTTGTTAGGGTTAGGGTTACTTGCTGGGGTTACTTGTTAGGGTTGCTTGTTAGGGCTAGGGTTACTTGCTGGGGTTACTTGTTAGGGTTAGGGTTACTTTCCGGGATCACTTGTTAGGGTTACTTGTTCGGGTTCGGGTTACTTGTAAGGGTTAGAGTTACTTCCTGGGGTTACTTGTTAGGGTTAACGTTACTTGTTAGGGCTAGGGTTACTTTCTGGGGTTACTTGTTAGGGTTAGGTTTACTTGTTAGGGTAAGTGTTACTTCCAGGGTTACTTGGCAGGGTTAAGGTTACTTGTTAGGGTTACTAGTTAGGGTTAACTTTACTTTCTGGGGTTAGTTTTTAGGGTTACTTGTTTTAGGGTCACTTTTGAGGGTTAGGGTTACTTGTCAGGGTTAAGGGTACTTTCTGGGTTTACTTGTTAGGGAAACTTGTTAGGGTTAGGGTTACTTTATGGCTTTACTTGTTAAGGTTACTTAGGGTTAAGGTTACTTTCTGGGGTTACTTGTCAGGGTTACTTGTCAGGGTTAGAGTTACTTTCTGGGGTTACTTGTTAGGGTTAGGGATACTTTTCGGGGTTACTTGTTAGGGTTAAGGTTACCTTCTTGGGTTACTTTTTAGGGTTACTTGTAAGGGTTAAGGTTACTTTTTGGGGTTACCTGTTAGGGATACTTGTTAGGGTTAGGGTTACTTGTCAGGGTTAGGGTCACTTGTTATGGTTAGGGTTACTTGTTAGGGTTAGGGTTACTTGTCAGGGTTAAGGTTACACTCTGGGTTTACTTGTTAGGGTTAGGGTTACTTTATGGTTTACTTGTTAGGGCTAAGGTTACTTTCTGGGTTTACTTTTTAGGGTTACTGGTTAGGGTTAGGGTTACCTGTCAGAGTTAAGGTTACATTCTGGGTTTACTTGTTAGGGCTACTTGTTAGGTTTAGGGTTACTTGTTAGTGTTACTTGTCAGGGTTAAGGTTACTTTCTCGGGTTACTTGTCAGGGTTAAGGTTACTTTCTGGGTTTATTTGTTAGTGTTACTTGTTAGGGTTAGGGTTACTTTCTGGGTTTACTTGTTAAGGTTACTTTCTGGGGTTAATTGTTAGGGTTACTTGTCAGGGTTAGGGTCACTTGTTAGGGTTATGGGTACTTTCTGGGGTTACTAGTTATGGTTACTTGTCAGGGTTATGGTTACTTGTTATGGTTAGCGTCACTTGTTAGGGTTTAGCTGTGAGGATCATATGACCTTTTTATTGCCTTAAACGCATTTTCAGAGCATGAGAAACACTTTCTCGGCACTTAAGTTTTTCTTCATGGTTTTAAGTTTTATGATGAAATTTTAGTCTATATAAACGCATTTTCAGAGCAAGAGAAACTCTATTTCGGCACTAAAGGTTTTCTTGTGATGATGCACTAGTATCATCATCAAAAAATTGCAAATAATTGTATTTTATTTATTGCAATCTAGTTATGGTTACTTGTCAGGGTGAGGGTTACTTGTTAGGGTTAGGGTTACTTGCTGGAGTTACTTGTTAGGGTTACTTGTTAGGGTTAGGGTTACTTGCTGGGGTTACTTGTTAGGGTTAGGGCCTCGACTGGGATCACCACCTTATCGTGGTGAGGCACTTTGCGCATCTCCGTGACCCCGAGAGCTATGTCGGCTGGAGTCTTGTACTCCTGGCAGGGTCACCCAAGCCGAACAGGTCGGAGGGTAGAGGCCAGACAAAGAGTGATCCCAAATCCGCACCCAGGGGTAGGCGTAGGCGGAGTCCAACAGATCGGACCACCGGCAGCCCCTTGCAACCGCACTCACCTGAAGGTCGTCTCGAGTCTTCACTCTTGCCACTGGAATACAGTGAGTGCGGCCAAGTATGTGGGGGAAGGAATTGCGCGCCCCGTCCCTCACACTAAATCCACTAGTAGCGCAGGTTTCAGCTTCCACCATATAAGTCCACTGGCGATAGGATAAAGTGACGGGGGCAGGTCATGGATGTGACTGGAAGCTTCTAGCTTGATTCCTACACAGGGGCGGTACAGGATTGATGGTCGTTGCGAAGATGGGATGGAGCAACATTATCCTTCGGCAGCATCCTGTGCGTCTGAGCAGCCCTATTCAGGGTCCGCACTGCTCACCCCTTATAGGGGAAGGGTCTAGAAAAGGTGACCTAAACATTGCTTGTTCCACCACACCTGGGTGGCCCACCGCAGCCACCAAGGCATCCCCCCCTCTGCGGTCGAAAACGAAATATAATCAAACCCATGACTATGAACCTGGCTTCCTGGAATGTTCGCACCCTCCTCGATGCTCGAGACGGGATGGAGAGACCTCGAAGACGAACTGCCCTCATCGCACATGAGCTAAGGAGGTACAACATCGATATTGGCGCACGCAGTGAGACTCGGTTCTCAGGCGAGGATTCACTCACAGAAGTTGGTGAAGGTTACACCTTCTTCTGGAAGGGTCTCCCAGAGAATGAGCGAAGACTCCATGGAGTTGGCTTTGCTGTGAAAAGCAGCTTACTCAGTAACATCCCTGAGTCCACCCAAGGCTTATGACCTGGCGTTTTCCCCTGGTAAAAGGTCGCTTCGCAACTTTAATCAGCGCCTATGCTCCCACCTTGGATGCTGACGATAACACCAAAGATGCCTTGGTGGATGCTACCATATCCAAAATCCCTGCCTCTGATAAACTTGTTCTGATGGGTGACTTCAATGCCCGAGTAGGTACTGATGCCAGGCTCTGGAAACAAGTAATCGGAAGACACGGGACGGGGAAAATAAACAGCAATGGCCTCCGACTCCTCACTCTGTGCTCTGAGCATCAGTTGATTGTAACTAACACCATCTTTCAGCTGAAAAAGAAATACATCACATCATGGATGCACCCCAGGTCCAAACATTGGCACTTACTGGACTACATCATCACAAGGCAACGAGACCAAAATGATGTCTGCATCACGCGGGCCATGCGTGGGGCTGAATGCTGGACTGATCATCGACTGATCAAGTCCAGGCTCAAGCTGAGAATTCGACCTCCTCATAAGAAACAGCAGCCCCAAAGGCGTCTTAACACCAGGGCCCTGGAGTCCCCAGAATGTGCAGCCAGCTACCGCCACAAGCTGGCAGAGGGACTTGCCAGCCTGGACAAGGACACTAGTAACGGTGACCTTGATGTTGAAAGCAGGTGGAAAAAATTGAGGACAACAATTCATCAAGCTGCCTCTGAGACCATCGGCTTCACTCAGAAACGTCATCAAGACTGGTTCGATAACAGCTCAGCTGCCATACAGGAGCTTCTGGAAGCCAAGCGCAAAGCCCATACCACACTTCTCTCCAACCCTCATTCTCCACTTCTCCTCTCTCACTACAAGGCCATCTGTGGTGAAACACAGAAACAGCTGAGGATGATGGAGAACAAGTGGTGGCTCAGCAAGGCCCAATAAATTCAGAGGCATGCAGACAACAACAACACACACGCCTTCTATGATGCTGTAAAATCCCTGCACGGCCCACGAAGACAACACATTGTCCCAGTTAAATCTGCAGACGGTTCTGTACTACTGAAGGACAAACAGCTAATACTTGAGCGCTGGGCAGAGCACTTTGACTCCCTGCTCAACCAAGTAAACCCTTCAGACACATCTGTCCTTGACTCCCTCCCAGAGCTTCCAACAGTTCCCTCCCTTGATGAACCTCCTCAGTTCACAGTGGTCCTCTCTGCAATCCGGAGCCTTAAAAACAACAAAAGCCCTGGCCCTGATGGACTTCCAGCTGAGGTCTTCAAGAGCGGCGGTTATCTCCTGACACGGAAGCTTTACCACCTCATCTGCAACATCTGGCAAAACGGGACACTTCCTCAGGAATGGAAAGACAGCAACATTGTCACCATTTACAAAAGGAAGGGGGACAAGTCAGTCTGCGGCAACAGCCGTGGCATCTCCCTACTTTCTGTTGCTGGCAAGATTCTTGCAAAAGTAATGCTGTTCCGTCTTACATCGCACATTACCGAAGACATCCTCCCAGAGACACAATGCGGCTTCAGGAAGGATCGAAGCACTCTGGACATGATCTTCGCTGCGCGCCAAGTTCAGGAGAAATGCAAGGAACAAAATAAGAACCTCTATATCACCTTCATTGACCTTACAAAGGCATTTGACACAGTTAACCGTGACATTCTCTGGACCATACTGCAGAAATTTGGCGTCCCCTCCAAATTTCTCGGCATCCTAAAACAGTTCCACAGCGGCATGCAAGCAACTGTACTTGTTGGTGGCCAGCAATCTTCCCCGTTCCCTGTGGAAGTCGGGGTGAAGCAGGGCTGTGTACTGGCCCCTGCTATATTCAACCTGTTCCTGATGGCAGCTACGCTCCTCTTCCATAAGTCCATCCAGGAAGGTGGCGGCGTACAAATCCAATTCCGCCTGGATGGTAACCTGTTTAACATCAGACGCCTACAGGCCAAGACCAAGACCCTGATCAGCGGCATCCACGAGCTACAGATGATTGTGCTCTGCTGGCCCACAGCCCAGCTGCCATGCAAAATGCCCTTGATACCATGTCCTCCGTCTACCGATCACTCGGTCTCGTGATCAATGTAACCAAAACGGAGGTCATGGCAAAAGAGAGTTCTCCAACCCTAGCGTTCACCCTCAGTGGCACACCCCTCAAGGTTGTCCAACAATTCAGCTACCTCGGCAGCATTCTAACACCCTCCTGTCTAATTGATGATGACGTCCAGGCCCGCATCCATCAAGCCTCCAAAGCTTTTGGCAGATTGCGTACTCGTGTGTTCGAAAACAACCACTTAAGAACTCCAACAAAAGTCGCAGTCTACCAAGCAGTGTGTGTGTCCACGCTGCTATATGGCGCAGAAGCCTGGACCATCTATCGACGCCATGTGAGACGCCTTGATGCATTCCACATCAGGTGCCTCCAACGAATCCTTGGCATCACCTGGCAGGATCGTGTTCCACACACCGACATCCTTCAACGCACTGCCTCCACCAGTATCGAGGCCATACTGGCAAAGAGGCAACTTCGGTGGGTTGGACATGTCATCCGGATGCCTAGCTGCCGCTTGCCTCGACAGGTGCTTTATGGACAACTCTTGTCAGCGAAAAGGAAGCCTGGTGGTCCTAAGCTGCGATACAAATGTCCGGTTAAAACTTCTTGTTTGTCTTTCCTGGTTCGCGTATTGTCTGGAGTTCACTTGATAAAAATATCAGCAAGTACGATAGATGGTGAACAAAAAACTACTTTATTCTAATGAGACAGAAAAAGCACTTCTCGTCTCGGTGGGACGAAGACATGAGCACAGAGAACAAAGAGAAAGAGCAAAAGAGCAAAAGAGCAAAAGAGCAAAAGAGACCGAGCTCCCGCTCTGACAAGTTTTTAAACATACAGAGTGGCGATCTGTTGTCCAATCAGTTGCGGACAAGTCGACCTTTCCCGTCCAATCGGTTACGAACAACTCAGTGTTGGGCGGGTCTCAGATTGAAGTTGGAGCCGCTGCCTTTTCCTTCCAACGGCTATTGAACTAATAAGACTGATAGTTTTATTTAACTAAATTAGACTGAAATTAAACGTGTACAATTCATAATATATACTAAGCTAAACATGAAATAACATATGTTTACTTAATCTAAACATGAAATAACGTAATATGTTTACTAATGTGCATAAACACTCTATCATTCCCTCCTGTTGTACATTTAAACATCAGTTCATACATTTCCAAAAGATTTCATGCATGCACGTCATACTAATTGCACAGGGAACCATTCTAATCTCATCTATCCAACGTCTAATATTATTTAACTTACCATGGAGAAGGCGAAAAACCTCTATCACAATTTTGCTGCTGTGATATATAACCTCTCCATTTTTGAGGGTTTTTAATGAGGAAAACTCCTTCTCGGCTCTCCGTTTCCTTTTTTTTGCTTTTGTTCTTTGGAGCAACCACTCTCTGGCCATGGTGTACTATCCCTAGGTATAACGCTGGGTCCCCTTCACGCATTTGTTGATACAAAACCTTTGCGTAATTCACCTGGGAATTAGTTATCATATTCATTAGCATTGTTCTTAAGCATGGAATAATACAACCAATGACTAAGAAAATAAGTACAATCACAATTGCGAATGGGATAAACATCCTGAGCAAAGTCTTATACCAAGAGCCCCCAAAGAGCCCGTCAAAGATCCACGGTTGATCAGGCCGGTGATCTTTGGCCATGGCATCTCTGAGATCCCTGACAACAGACAGAGCATCAGTCATGTTTATGGAATTCGCTTCTTCGGGTATGTACGTACAACAAGTATCACCCACCATAGCACAGACGCCCCCTTGTGGCGCTGTCACCATTCTATTTTGCAGCACCATTTGTCTAATTGCTGCAATTTCAGTGTTTTGCATTTCATCTACTTCCAAACTGGCATTTACAAACACTTGAAACCTGTAGTCAATTGTTTCAATTCGTAGCATGTTTTTAGCTACTCCAATTTGTGGAAAAAGAGCTAACATTACCTTACTTCCCGTGCTATGGTGTTTGAATTGTTCTGGAACATCAGTTCCCCAGATCGAATCATGGGGCTTAAACGACACTCTTCTTTTCACATGATGGTGTGCTGGACGACTGGTAACGATGAAAGTATTGTCAGTCACAGTAACAGGTGCGCACATACCGTAGGCTTTCGGAGGAATAAAAGAATATACTTTCCAACCACATAACCACCAAAGATGTGAAGATACAGGTAAAATGGTGACATTGGTGTTTAACGGTAGCACGTATAAACATCTATTGTCATCTATAAAACCTAAATTTTGACCTGTACCGTACATTGCAACGCATACTGGTAATCTCAATCCGCTCTCGGTCATAACCTGATTTTCAGTTTCCAAAATGGTGTCTAAACTTGGAACAATCTCTCCTCTCGAAGCATTGCGAAGAACTGGAAAATGTTGATCAGGTTTATGCGAAGATATTAACATATACGCAGCTCGAGCCATTTTATCTCCAAATACCTTTGAATGCACTCTTTGTTGCGTTACAGAATGTGGCATAAAAGAACAAACAAAGCAATTACTTTTCCTATTTTGTTTAGCAATTAATGTAGCATAACGATACCACGTGTTTGATAACAACGGATTCCAGTCATGTTTTTCTCCTGCAAATGGTTGATATAATGCGTCCATGACACCTGAATTTTGGGCTTTTTTGTCAGGTATCTCAACATAGGCTGTCAGTCTGATGTGCGGTTTATTTTTGAACGGCGATGTCACGACTGGTGTTGTCAAAGATGACATGATGCATATAGTTACGGGAAAACCAGTGTGATGTTCACGAGAATCAGGACAGAGTCTCAAGTCCAGGCATCCTGAAACATCATGAGTTATAATAGCAAGTTGGATATCAGTCATTGTACCAATTCCAGTTCCTGTTCCTAACCAGTTCCCTCGAGCTATCTTGACGACGATTCGTTTTGCTTCTTGGGCACAGCTATTTTGGACCCATTTTGTTTTGGGCTCAGAATGGACCACAACGGAGTCCCAACCAGTGGTCCAAGTCTTCCCTGACTTGATACGAGCGTACCAAGAACCATGAGGGTAATCACTTCCATTTTGTCGTGCTTCGTTCATGAGGATGTTAAGGGGAAATGAGATGATTCCTGCATCTTGTAGTGGCAAGCAGGCTACAGGATGTGCCATGCTAGGGCACTTTTCTGTCATCGTTGGTTGCAATGGTGGAGTTTGGCAGGCTGATGGAATGGGAGGCTTTACGTGCGTCATCTGGATTGCCTCCACTAATTCATACAGCAAGATGATGTGGACCAAACCCATGGCTATTGAGTGGTTTGGCTCCGTCTCTCTTCCACCTGCTCCGGATCTGGTTGGTGAACGATTTTGCAGTGGCTTTGATGCACCCAGGTGGATCTCTCGGCGATCTTGATGGCAGTTGGCGTGGTTATCAGCACGGTGAATGGCCCCTCCGACTTTGGTGCAGACCTTGATCAGCGCCTTCGGGGGGTCCAGCAGCCTCTCTGTTCCTGCAAAGGGAACACAGGACTGCGGCAGTACATGTGCTGTGGACCTCTTTGTTGTAAAAATTTTTACACAACCATTTTGCCAACAAAGCGCCTGGATCTGAATTATTCCTTTAGAATAAAATGCAACTGGTCTCAGCTTTTGTCCATGCTTTTGTAACAGGACTGAAGTCATGTATTTGTCTTTGCAGTCAACTGTTTGAACAAAAGGTTTGTCGTAGTCAGGTAAAGCTAAGACGCTAGTGTTTGCTATCAATTTTTTTAATTCTGTAAATGCTTTACTGCCCTCTTCGGTCCACTGAATAGAGTCTTTCAGTGCCATTTCGTCTTGGTATATAAGTGTCAATAATGGTTGAGTAACTTGTGCATAATGCGGAATCCAAGTTCTGCAATAATTGCACAGTCCCAAAAACGTCATCATCTGTTTTTTCGTCTTAGGTCGAGGAACCTGCAAAATTGTCTGTTTTCTCTTAGTTGTCAACTCTCTTCCCTTTCTTGACAAAAGATGTCCTAAGAAAACTACTTCTTCTTGACAGAACTGCAATTTATCCAAAGAAGCTTTGTTACCTGTATTCGCTAAATATTGGAACAAAGCTATTGATACAGTCTTGTTCTCATCTTCAGTCGGTGATGCAATTAAGATGTCGTCAACATACAAAAGAATCTGAGAAGATTCAGGATGTTTAAAATCAGCAATACACGAAGACATTTCCTGTGAAAAAATTGTAGGACTATCTGTAAACCCTTGTGGTAATCTTGTATATGTATATTTTTTTCCATTAAATGTAAATCCGAAGCAATGACGTGAATTTTTGTGTAACGGAATGGAGAAAAAGGCATTGCTCAAATCAATCACTGTAAACCATTTTTTGTCAGGTTTTAAACTGTTCAATAATGTGTGCGGGTCTGGCACACACGGAGCACGTGATTGTATGGATTTATTTACCTGTCGTAAATCATGCACCATTCTCCAAACTCCAGATTCCACTTTTTTAACAGGAAATATCGGTGTATTACATTCACAAGTTGGGTCTTCAATCAAAATACCAGCTTTCACCATATCCCGTATTACAGGGGTGATGCCAATAATAGCATCCTGTTTTAATGGATATTGTTTAAGTCTTGGTCGATAAGTCGTTTTAGGCAATACTTCAACTGGTCTTGCTGTTTTAAGTAAGCCCACATCAGTTTTTCCCGATGACCAAAGGGTGGCAGGGACGTCTGGAAAGTCCTCCGCCCCGAAAGTGGCCATCAGTCATAATTCTAGTGAATCGACCTTTACTGGGTCCCCCATAGCGTCAACTACGAAGGACTCCAGAAAATTCACTTTTTTGGGTTTATACCCTTCTTCTGTTGGTACTAAAGCTATTTGCAATTTTTGTAACAGGTCTCTCCCCAACAAATTTATAGGACACTCTCCACTCAAGACCATAGTGACCTTGTATGGAGTTAGTCCCTCATCTAAAATTTTTATTGGTTTAGAAATCGGTAACAATGTCACTTTCCCATCTGCAGATACCACAGAAATTTGTTGTCGACTCGGAGTGACGCCTGGAATGGTGTCTCTTAACACTGATCTGCATGCACCACTATCGCAAAGAAATTTGACATCCTTTTTCCCGATTTTTAGCCAATAATAAGGTTTTTCGTTTTCCGGTAAGGTCAAGGCAAACACATTAGTCAAATCCAAGATTTCAACTGGTTTTATTGATTCCCATTTCCCACTGTTGTGCTTGTTGTCATCAGTGTTGAAATGGGGTTCCTCACGTCAATCTGAATGTTTTGTTTTCTGTCCTTCACCATATCGCGTATTATATGGTGGAGGTCTGTAAGATTTCCCATGTTTCCTTTTCGGTATAGGTTTCCTTTTGCAGTGGCGAGCAATATGCCCTACACTGCCACAACTGTAGCATCGATCATTGTGCGGCATCCGTCTCTTCATCCGATCCTGGTATAACACGTTCTCCATTATGTTAGCCATGGTAGATGCCATCACATGTTCCATCGGCGAATTTGCACCATTTCCCCACTTTTTTCTCACCACTTCTTGGGCGTGTATTGCCCACTCCATGAGATCAACCAACCTTCCAGTCCGGTGTTGGACATAATGTTTGCGAATGAAATCTCCAATTTCCGGCGTCAAATTCTGCAAAAATGTTTGCTTGAATTGGTTGACATATATGGAATTCTCATCAGCAGATTCAGGAATACAGCAGTGGTTTCGAAAAACATTTTCCAAGCGTCCCCGAAAAATGTTAATATCTTCCCCACGTAACTGTCTACAATTCTGAATCAAGCCAAAGTTTGGTGTTTTTTTCCATAATGTTCGGATGTTTTCACAAACCAATCTCCGTTGGGTTGTCGCTTCCTCGTACGTCATGTTTGTTCCCGTCGATGTTTTCCCAGTAAAGTCACTTTTCACCCGATTCCAATGGTGTCCCAAGCATCTCCTGAGAACCTTAAGTGTTTCTTGTCCATTCAACTGGTAAGAAGCACATAATTCCTCAAAATTCTCAGTCCAACTTTCTGCATTTTCAACAACATTACCTAGTCCTTTACACGCCTCTGCGACATCACTGTCGCCCCATGGCCGATAAACCAAGATAGTTAGATCATGTATGCTTGAAGAATTAGGATTTGCTACTTGAATGAGTGGCATAGCGTCACAGTCGCTTCCATTATTCATTTCAATTCCATTCAACTCTTCAAACGGATACAATTGTCCAGAACAATTTGCTTTGCTCCTTGTACGCGAAGAGACACAATCAGCAGCAATCTGATTTGCCATATCAGGTTGTAATCCTCGTATTCCTCCAGTAGGGGTCATAAGCGCTCCATTCTGCTGGTCTGCCCAACAGACATTTGGAGTCATCACCGGGGGGGCCCACCCGCCCCACAGGGGTTGAACAAATGGTGTCCTCCCCTTTCTTCAGCCCTGCGGAGGAGGGGTAGAAGGAGGAGGGGGAAGAGAAGGAGTGGTAGGAGGGGGGTCGTGGCGCCTGCCCGGCGGCGCAGCCCCCCCCCTCTTTTCCTCGCCTCCCGTGGGGGAGCTCTGGGGATTGAAACAATGGCTGCTTTCCATTTTCCACCAACTTTTCATTGGGACGTGCAACCGACGAAGCCACAGTCTCATCGTCAGAGCTCACTTTGGAAGACATTGCAACTATCGCTTTCTCCTCTTTTTTCATTCGTTTGGCTTCCATTTCCCTTTCCCTGATTTTTGCTTGCGCAATCCAAGCTTCGCAGGCAATTATCTCGGCACGTATCTTTCCAAGAGATTTTTTCATCGCGGATGCTTCCAGAAGTTTCAATCGAAACATAATCTCCTTCAAAGGTTGTAGTTGCAACGCACCAGAGAACGTACTACAGTCCATCCACTTCTTGCAATAAAGTTCGCTACCTGGGAACTTTTTGGACATAAACTCTACGTCCTTATGAATTGGGGTCTTTTTAGAAAAAATAGCACCCATTTTCACGATTGCAACAACAAATTCCTTCTTTAACTATCACCAGAAAGGAAGCACACCTCGCGATGTTGATTCAAACCCAAGAACAAAGGGCGTGATTCGCGCCAATCCTCAGCCAGGATGCGCATTCACGCACACACACAAGGAATGCTCTTACGCACACACGCACACACACACACACCAACGGCTCAAATGACTTCGCCCCCACCCTTTTTTCTCTCCGAGACAAAGAACTTTCTCTGTGCCACTATGCTAGCATAGACAAACCAAGTTAAGAATGTATTTTTGATCTTATTTCTTTCCTCTCGACTCCGTACTATAGCAGCTGCCCTAAAAAACTTCCGCTCTTCAGAATAAAAGCGGTCCACCACACAAACTGAATCCCAGCTATCACCACCTTGTGAACAATATTCTTTCGCTGGAAAACTTCCGATTCACAATTCGGCGTGTGGATATTTCGTGCACATTAATATGCACTCCTCCGCCGGCATACGTATTCTCATTTGGCCACCTTGCCTAACGAAAATCGCTTCACACCGGTTCGTACGTGAGTCAAGTGGAAGAGACTGCTCTGGCCAGGAGTGGTCTCGCAATGCATTCAAACAATGGCTGCTAGCTAGCGCGCTACTTACTTAGTGAACTTTTGAGTACTGCCGTGTAGTCTTGCAGCCAGAACGCCAGGAGCCACAACGCCACCAGAAAGGAGTGATTCTTTCCGTCTCTCGCGCGGAGGATTGCACGAGCAGGCTTCAGTGAAGAACGAAAAAAATCTTCGTTTCTTCCGTAGGTCGCAGCCAATCAAAGAGCAGGTTCGACGCGCATCTCTAAGCGTGTCTCTCCCGTCAAAATTATAAAACGGGTAACCACCAGGAGCTTCTTTAGCTGAGTTCCCGTCTCGCCTTGATTGGGTCGCCTAGGTTGTAGTCCTCACGCTAAGGCTGGTTGACTGGCACGGGTTTCTTGGCACCAATTAATGTCCGGTTAAAACTTCTTGTTTGTCTTTCCTGGTTCGCGTATTGTCTGGAGTTCACTTGATAAAAATATCAGCAAGTACGATAGATGGTGAACAAAAAACTACTTTATTCTAATGAGACAGAAAAAGCACTTCTCGTCTCGGTGGGACGAAGACATGAGCACAGAGAACAAAGAGAAAGAGCAAAAGAGCAAAAGAGCAAAAGAGCAAAAGAGCAAAAGAGCAAAAGAGACCGATCTCCCGCTCTGACAAGTTTTTAAACATACAGAGTGGCGATCTGTTGTCCAATCAGTTGCGGACAAGTCGACCTTTCCCGTCCAATCGGTTACGAACAACTCAGTGTTGGGCGGGTCTCAGATTGAAGTTGGAGCCGCTGCCTTTTCCTTCCAACGGCTATTGAACTAATAAGACTGATAGTTTTATTTAACTAAATTAGACTGAAATTAAACGTGTACAATTCATAATATATACTAAGCTAAACATGAAATAACATATGTTTACTTAATCTAAACATGAAATAACGTAATATGTTTACTAATGTGCATAAACACTCTATCAACAAAGACCAGCTTAAACAGACTCTAAAGAACTGCAACATCAAGCCCAGCGATCTGGAGTCTGCTGCAGCGAACAGGCCACTGTGGCGCTCCTTATGCCACGAAGGGGTGACACAACTTGAAGACAAGCGCACCCAGAGGAGGATCGTGCAGCACGAGCAAAGACACCTTTGTGCTGCTTCAGTACCGCCTCGCCAGCCCGGTCCTGGCCTCACATGTCCTGAATGTGGCAGGATTTGTGGCTCCAGAATCGGGCTTCTTAGTCACCTACAGTGGCATCGCCGCCAGCGCTAATAACCACTGTCCAATACCCCACAAAGCAATGGAAGCGACGTCATCCTCGACTTCGATGGACTGCCAAGAGAGAGACTTGTTAGGGTTACTTGTGAGGGTTAGGGTTACTTTCTGGGATCACTTGTTAGGGTTACTTGTTTGGGTTCGGGTTACTTGTTAGGGTTAGAGTTACTTTCTGGGGTTACTCCTTAGGGTTAACATTACTTGTTAGGGCTAGGGTTACTTTCTGGGGTTACTTGTTAGGGTTAAGGTAACTTTCTCGGGTTACTTGTCAGGGTGAGGGTTACTTGTTAGGGTTAGGTTTACTTGTTAGGGTTAGTGTTACTTCCTGGGTTACTTGACAGGGTTATGGTTACTTGTTATAATTAGGGTTACTGTTAGGGTTAGGGTTACTTTCTGGGGTTACATGTAAGGGTTAAGTTTACTTTCTGGGGTTACTTGTGAGGGTTACTTGTCAGAGTTAAGTTAATTTCTGGGGTTACTTGTTAGGGTTAGGGATGCTTGTTGGGGTTAGGGTTACTTGTTAGGGTTACTTGTTAGGGTTGGGTTTACTTGTTCGGGTTAGTGTTACTTCCTGGGTTACTTGTCAGGGTAAAGGTTACTTTCTGGGTTTACTTGTTAGGGTTACTTGTTAGGGTTAGGGTTACTTTCTGGGTTTACTTCTTAAGGTTACTTAGGGTTAAGGTTACTTTCTGGGGTTAATTGTTAGGGTTACTTGTCAGGGTTAGGGTCACTTGTTATGGTTATGGTTAGGTTACTTCATGGGGTTAATAGTTATGGTTACTTGTCAGGGTTATGGTTACTTGTTAAGGTTATGATCACTTGTTACGGTTAGGGTTACTTGTCAGGGTTAAGGTTACTTTCTGGGGTTACTTGTTAGGGTTGAGTTTACTTTCTGGGGTTACTTGTGAGGGTTACTTGTCAGGGTTAAGGACTACTTTCTGGGGTTACTTGTTTGGGTTAGGGATACTTGTTGGGGTTACGTGTAAGGGTTACTCGTCAGGGTTAAGGTTACTTTCTGGGGTTACTTGTTAGGGTTACTTGTTAGGGTTAAGGTTACTTTCTGGGGTCACTTGTTAGGGTTACTTGTTAGGGTTATGGTTACTTGTCAGGGCTAAGGTTACTTTCTGGGGTTACTTGTTAGGGTTAGGGTTACTTTCTGGGTTTACTTGTAAGGGTTAGTTGTTAGGGCTAAGGTTACTTTCTGGGTTTACTTGTTAGGGTTATGTTTACTTGTTAGGGTTAGTGTCCTGGGTTACTTGTCAAGGTTAAGGTTACTTTCTGGGGTTACTTGTCAGGGTCACTTGTCAGGGTTACTTGTCAGGGTTAGTGTTACTTTCTGGGGTTACTTGTTAGGGCTACGGATACGTTTTGGGGTTACTTGTTAGGGTTAAGGTTACCTTCTTGGGTTACTTTTTAGGGTTACTTGTAAGGGTTAAGGTTACTTTTTGGGCTTACCTGTTTGGGATACTTGTTTGGGTTAGGGTTACTTGTCAGGGTTAAGGTTACTTTCTGGGTTACTTGTCAGGGTTTCTTTTCAGGGTTACTCATCAGGGTTAGGGCCACTTGTTAGGGTTAGGGTTACTTGTTAAGATTAGGGTTACTTGTCAGGGTTAAGGTTACAATCTGGGTTTACTTGTTAGGGTTACGGTTAATTTATAGGTTTATTGTTAGGGTTACTTGTTAGGGCTAAGGTTACTTTCTGGCTTTACTTTTTAGGGTTACGTGTTAGGGTTACTTGTCAGGGTTAGGGTCACTTGTTAGGGTTAGGGTTACTTGTTAGGGTTACTTGTTAGGGTTAAGGTTACTTTCTGGGTTTACTTGTTAGGGTTACTTGTTAGGTTTAGGGTTACTTGTTAGTGTTACTTGTCAGGGTTAAGTTTACTTTCTCTGATTACTTGTCAGGGTGAGGTTTACTTGTTAGGGTTAGTGTTATTTCCTGGGTTACTTGTCAGGGTTAAGGTTACTTTCTGGGGTTACTTGTTAGGGCTACTAGTTAGGGTTACGTTTACTTTCTGGGGTTACTTTTTAGGGTTACTTGTTAGGGTTAGGGTTAGGGTTACCGCTTCGGTTTCGGGTTACTTGTTAGGGTTAGAGTTACTTTCTAGGGTTCCTTGTTAGGGTTAAAGTTACATGTTAGGGCTAGGGTTACTTTCTGGGGTTACTTGTTAGGGTTAAGGTAACTTTCTCGGGTTACTTGTCAGGGTGAGGGTTACTTGTTAGGGTTAGGTTTACTTGTTAGGGTTAGTGTTACTTCCTGGGTTACTTGTGAGGGTTAAGGTTACTTGTTAGGGTTAGTGTTACTTCCTGGGTTACTTGTCAGGGTTAAGGTTACACGATGGGTTTACTTGTTAGGGTTACGGTTGCTTAATGGGTTTACTTGTTAGGGTTACTTGTTCGGGCAAATGTTACTTTCTGGGTTTACTTTTTAGGGTTACTTGTTAGGGTTCAGGTTACTTGTTAGGGTTAGGGTTACTTGTTAGGGTTAAGTTTACTTTCTGGGTTTACTTGTTAGGGTTATGTTTACTTGTTAGGGTTAGTAACCTGGGTTACTTGTCAAGGTTAAGGTTACTTTCTGGGGTTACTTGTCAGGGTTAAGGTTACTTTCTGGGGTTACTTGTTAGGGTTACTTGTCAGGGTTAAGGTTGTTTTCTTGGGTTACCTGTTATGGATACTTGTTAGGCTTAGGGTTACTTGTTAGGGTTAAGGTTACTTTCTGGGGTTACTTGTTAGGGTTACTCGTTAGGGTTAAGTTTACTTTCTGGGGTTACTTTTTAGGGTTACTTGTTAGGGTTAGGGTCACTTGTCAGGGTTAGGGTTACTTGTTAGGGTTAGGGTTACTTCCTGGGTTTACTTGTTAAGGTTACTAAGGGTTAAGGTTACTTTCTGTAGTTAATTGTTAGGGTTACTCGTCACGGTTAGGGTCACTTGTTAGGATTATGGTTACTTTCTGGGGTTACTAGTTATGGTTACTTGACAGGGTTATGGTTACTTGTTATAATTAGGGTTACTGTTAGGGTTAGGGTTACTTTCTGGGGTTACATGTAAGGGTTAAGTATACTTTCTGGGGTTACTTGTGAGGGTTACTTGTCAGAGTTAAGTTAATTTCTGGAGTTACTTGTTAGGGTTAGGGATGCTTGTTGGGGTTAGGGTTACTTGTTAAGATTAGGGTTACTTGTCAGGGTTAAGGTTACACTCTGGGTTTACTTGTTAGGGTTACAGTTACTTTATGGGTTTATTGTTGGAGTTACTTGTTAGGGCTAAGGTTACTTTCTGGCTTTACTTTTTAGGGTTACTTGTTAGGGTTACTTGTCAGGGTTAGGGTCACTTGTTAGGGTTAGGGTTACTTGTTAGGGTTACTTGTTAGGGTTAAGGTTACTTTCTGGGTTTACTTGTTAGGGTTACTCGTTAGGTTTATGGTTAGGGTTAGGGTTACTTGTTAGTGTTAGGGTTACTTGTCAGGGTTAAGGTTACTCTCCGGGGTTACTTGTTAGGGTTAGGGATACTTGTTGGGTTTACTTGTTAGGGTTAAGGTTACTTTCTGTGGTTACTTTTTAGGGTTACATGTCAGGGTTAAGGTTATTTTCTGGGGTTAACTCTTAGGGATACTTGCTAGGGTTCGGGTTACTTGTTAGGGGTAGGGTTACTTTCTGGGGTTACTTGTTAGGGTTAGGGTTACATGTTAGGATTGGGGTTACTTGTTAGGGTTAGGGTTACTTGTCAGGGTTAAGGTTACTTTCTGAGTTTACTTGTCAGGGTTACTTGTTAGGGCTAAGGTTACTTTCTGGATTTACTTTTTAGGTTACTTGTCAGGATTAGGGTTACTTGTTAGGGTTAGAGTTACTTGTTAGGGGTAGGGTTACTTTCTCGGGTTACTTGTCAGGGTGAGGGTTACTTGTTAGGGTTAGGGTTACTTGCTGGGGTTACTTGTTAGGGTTACTTGTTAGGGTTAGGTTTACTTGTTAGGGTTAGGTTTACTTGTTAGGGTTAGTGTTACTTCCTGGGTTACTTGTCAGGGTTAAGGTTACTTTCTGGGTTTACTTGTTAGGGTTACTTGTTAGGGTTAGCGTTACTTTCTGGGTTTACTTCTTAAGGTTACTTAGGGTTAAGGTTACTTTCTGGGGTTAATATTTAGGGTTACTTGTCAGGGTTAGGGTCACTTGTTATGGTTATGGTTATGGTTACTTCATGGGGTTAATAGTTATGGTTACTTGTCAGGGTTATGGTTACTTGTTATGGTTAGGATCACTTGTTACGGTTAGGGTTACTTTATGGGGTTACTTGTCAGGGTTAAGGTTACTTTCTGGGGTTACTTGTTAGTGTTAAGTTTACTTTCTGGGGTTACTTGTGAGGGTTACTTGTCAGGGTTAAGAAATACTTTCTGGGGTTACTTGTTTGGGTTAGGGATACTTGTTGGGGTTACGTGTAAGGGTTACTTGTCAGGGTTAAGGTTACTTTCTGGGGTTACTTGTTAGGGTTACTCGTTAGGTTTAGGGTTACTTTCTGGGGTTACTTGTAAGGGTTAAGTTTACTTTCTGGGGTTACTTGTGAGGTTTACTTGTCAGGGTAAAGTTAATTTCTGGGGTTACTTGTTAGGGTTACTTGTCCGGGTTAGGGTTACTTGTTAGGGCTAGGGTTACTTGTTAGGGGTAGGGTTACTTCCTGGGGTTATTTGTTAGGGTTACTTGTCAGGGTTAGGGTTACTTGTTAGGATTAGGGTTACTTGTAAGGGTTAATGTTACTTTCTGGGGTTAGTGGTTAGGGTTACTTGTTAGGGTTACTTCTCAGCGTTAAGTTTACTTTCTGGGGTTACTTGTTAGGGTTAGAGTTACTTTCTGGGTTTACTTGTTAGGGTTAGTTGTTAGGATTAAGGTTACTTTCTGGGGTTAATTGTTAGGGTTACTTGTCAGGGTTAGGGTCACTTGTTAGGGTTATGGTTACTTTCTGGGGTTAATAGGTATAGTTACTTGTCAGGGTTGTGGTTACTTGTTATAGTTAGGTTTACTTGTTAGGGTTAGGGTTACTTTCTGGGGTTACTTGTCAGGGTTAAGGTTACTTTCTGGGGTTACTTTTTAGGGTTACTTGTTAGGGTTAGGGTCACTTGTCAGGGTTAGGGTTACTTGTTAGGGTTAGGGTTACTTCCTGGGTTTACTTGTTAAGGTTACTTAGGGTTAAGGTTACTTTCTGGGGTTAATTGTTAGGGTTACTCGTCAGGGTTAGGGTCACTTGTTAGGGTTATGGTTACTTTCTGGGGTTACTAGTTATGGTTACTTGACAGGGTTATGGTTACTTGTTATAATTAGGGTTACTGTTAGGGTTAGGGTTACTTTCTGGGGTTACATGTAAGGGTTAAGTATACTTTCTGGGGTTACTTGTGAGGGTTACTTGTCAGAGTTAAGTTAATTTCTGGAGTTACTTGTTAGGGTTAGGGATGCTTGTTGGGGTTAGGGTTACTTGTTAAGATTAGGGTTACTTGTCAGGGTTAAGGTTACACTCTGGGTTTACTTGTCAGGGTTAAGGTTACTTTCTGGGGTTACTTGTTAGGGTTACTAGTTAGGGTTAAGTTTACTTTCTGGGGTTACTTTTTAAGGTTACTTAGGGTTAAGGTTACTTTCTGGGGTTAATATTTAGGGTTACTTGTCAGGGTTAGGGTCACTTGTTATGGTTATGGTTATGGTTACTTCATGGGGTTAATAGTTATGGTTACTTGTCAGGGTTATGGTTACTTGTTATGGTTAGGATCACTTGTTACGGTTAGAGTTACTTTATGGGGTTACTTGTCAGGGTTAAGGTTACTTTCTGGGGTTACTTGTTAGTGTTAAGTTTACTTTCTGGGGTTACTTGTGAGGGTTACTTGTCAGGGTTAAGAAATACTTTCTGGGGTTACTTGTTTGGGTTAGGGATACTTGTTGGGGTTACGTGTAAGGGTTACTTGTCAGGGTTAAGGTTACTTTCTGGGGTTACTTGTTAGGGTTACTTGTTAGGTTTAGGGTTACTTTCTGGGGTTACTTGTAAGGGCTAAGTTTACTTTCTGGGGTTACTTGTGAGGTTTACTTGTCAGGGTTAAGTTAATTTCTGGGGTTACTTGTTAGGGTTACTTGACATTGAAAACACAAATGAAATCACTCCACAACTCACGGAAGATCAAATACTCGAAAAACTGCATATCCAAACCTCACTTTCAGACTGCGGACTCATTGACGATCTGTGGGTTACTAGTTAGGGTTACTTGTTAGGGCTAGGGTTACTTGTTAGGGGTAGGGTTACTTCCTGGGGTTATTTGTTAGGGTTACTTGTCAGGGTTAGGGTTACTTGTTAGGATTAGGGTTACTTGTAAGGGTTAATGTTACTTTCTGGGGTTAGTGGTTAGGGTTACTTGTTAGGGTTACTTCTCAGCGTTAAGTTTACTTTCTGGGGTTACTTGTTAGGGTTAGAGTTACTTTCTGGGTTTACTTGTTAGGGTTAGTTGTTAGGATTAAGGTTACTTTCTGGGGTTAATTGTTAGGGTTACTTGTCAGGGTTAGGGTCACTTGTTAGGGTTATGGTTACTTTCTGGGGTTAATAGGTATAGTTACTTGTCAGGGTTGTGGTTACTTGTTATAGTTAGGTTTACTTGTTAGGGTTAGGGTTACTTTCTGGGGTTACTTGTCAGGGTTAAGGTTACTTTCTGGGGTTACTTTTTAGGGTTACTTGTTAGGGTTAGGGTTACTTCCTGGGTTTACTTGTTAAGGTTACTTAGGGTTAAGGTTACTTTCTGGGGTTAATTGTTAGGGTTACTCGTCAGGGTTAGGGTCACTTGTTAGGGTTATGGTTACTTTCTGGGGTTACTAGTTATGGTTACTTGACAGGGTTATGGTTACTTGTTATAATTAGGGTTACTGTTAGGGTTAGGGTTACTTTCTGGGGTTACATGTAAGGGTTAAGTATACTTTCTGGGGTTACTTGTGAGGGTTACTTGTCAGAGTTAAGTTAATTTCTGGAGTTACTTGTTAGGGTTAGGGATGCTTGTTGGGGTTAGGGTTACTTGTTAAGATTAGGGTTACTTGTCAGGGTTAAGGTTACACTCTGGGTTTACTTGTCAGGGTTAAGGTTACTTTCTGGGGTTACTTGTTAGGGTTACTAGTTAGGGTTAAGTTTACTTTCTGGGGTTACTTTTTAGGGTTACTTGTTAGTGTTAGGGTTACTTGTCAGGGTTAAGGTTACTCTCCGGGGTTACTTGTTAGGGTTAGGGATATTTGTTGGGTTTACTTGTTAGGGTTAAGGTTACTTTCTGTGGTTACTTTTTAGGGTTACATGTCAGGGTTAAGGTTATTTTCTGGGGTTAACTCTTAGGGATACTTGCTAGGGTTCGGGTTACTTGTTAGGGGTAGGGTTACTTTCTGGGGTTACTTGTTAGGGTTAGGGTTACATGTTAGGATTGGGGTTACTTGTTAGGGTTAGGGTTACTTGTCAGGGTTAAGGTTACTTTCTGAGTTTACTTGTCAGGGTTACTTGTTAGGGCTAAGGTTACTTTCTGGGTTTACTTTTTAGGTTACTTGTCAGGATTAGGGTTACTTGTTAGGGTTAGAGTTACTTGTTAGGGGTAGGGTTACTTTCTCGGGTTACTTGTCAGGGTGAGGGTTACTTGTTAGGGTTAGGGTTACTTGCTGGGGTTACTTGTTAGGGTTACTTGTTAGGGTTAGGTTTACTTGTTAGGGTTGGGTTTACTTGTTCGGGTTAGTGTTACTTCCTGGGTTACTTGTCAGGGTAAAGGTTACTTTCTGGGTTTACTTGTTAGGGTTACTTGTTAGGGTTAGGGTTACTTTCTGGGTTTACTTCTTAAGGTTACTTAGGGTTAAGGTTACTTTCTGGGGTTAATTGTTAGGGTTACTTGTCAGGGTTAGGGTCACTTGTTATGGTTATGGTTAGGTTACTTCATGGGGATAATAGTTATGGTTACTTGTCAGGGTTATGGTTACTTGTTAAGGTTATGATCACTTGTTACGGTTAGGGTTACTTGTCAGGGTTAAGGTTACTTTCTGGGGTTACTTGTTAGGGTTGAGTTTACTTTCTGGGGTTACTTGTGAGGGTTACTTGTCAGGGTTAAGGACTACTTTCTGGGGTTACTTGTTTGGGTTAGGGATACTTGTTGGGGTTACGTGTAAGGGTTACTCGTCAGGGTTAAGGTTACTTTCTGGGGTTACTTGTTAGGGTTACTTGTTAGGGTTAAGGTTACTTTCTGGGGTCACTTGTTAGGGTTACTTGTTAGGGTTATGGTTACTTGTCAGGGCTAAGGTTACTTTCTGGGGTTACTTGTTAGGGTTAGGGTTACTTTCTGGGTTTACTTGTAAGGGTTAGTTGTTAGGGCTAAGGTTACTTTCTGGGTTTACTTGTTAGGGTTATGTTTACTTGTTAGGGTTAGTGTCCTGGGTTACTTGTCAAGGTTAAGGTTACTTTCTGGGGTTACTTGTCAGGGTCACTTGTCAGGGTTACTTGTCAGGGTTAGTGTTACTTTCTGGGGTTACTTGTTAGGGCTACGGATACGTTTTGGGGTTACTTGTTAGGGTTAAGGTTACCTTCTTGGGTTACTTTTTAGGGTTACTTGTAAGGGTTAAGGTTACTTTTTGGGCTTACCTGTTTGGGATACTTGTTTGGGTTAGGGTTACTTGTCAGGGTTAAGGTTACTTTCTGGGTTACTTGTCAGGGTTTCTTTTCAGGGTTACTCATCAGGGTTAGGGCCACTTGTTAGGGTTAGGGTTACTTGTTAAGATTAGGGTTACTTGTCAGGGTTAAGGTTACAATCTGGGTTTACTTGTTAGGGTTACGGTTAATTTATAGGTTTATTGTTAGGGTTACTTGTTAGGGCTAAGGTTACTTTCTGGCTTTACTTTTTAGGGTTACTTGTTAGGGTTACTTGTCAGGGTTAGGGTCACTTGTTAGGGTTAGGGTTACTTGTTAGGGTTACTTGTTAGGGTTAAGGTTACTTTCTGGGTTTACTTGTTAGGGTTACTTGTTAGGTTTAGGGTTACTTGTTAGTGTTACTTGTCAGGGTTAAGTTTACTTTCTCTGATTACTTGTCAGGGTGAGGTTTACTTGTTAGGGTTAGTGTTAATTCCTGGGTTACTTGTCAGGGTTAAGGTTACTTTCTGGGGTTACTTGTTAGGGTTACTAGTTAGGGTTACGTTTACTTTCTGGGGTTACTTTTTAGGGTTACTTGTTAGGGTTAGGGTTAGGGTTACCGCTTCGGTTTCGGGTTACTTGTTAGGGTTAGAGTTACTTTCTAGGGTTCCTTGTTAGAGTTAAAGTTACATGTTAGGGCTAGGGTTACTTTCTGGGGTTACTTGTTAGGGTTAAGGTAACTTTCTCGGGTTACTTGTCAGGGTGGGGGTTACTTGTTAGGGTTAGGTTTACTTGTTAGGGTTAGTGTTACTTCCTGGGTTACTTGTGAGGGTTAAGGTTACTTGTTAGGGTTAGTGTTACTTCCTGGGTTACTTGTCAGGGTTAAGGTTACACGATGGGTTTACTTGTTAGGGTTACGGTTGCTTAATGGGTTTACTTGTTAGGGTTACTTGTTCGGGCAAATGTTACTTTCTGGGTTTACTTTTTAGGGTTACTTGTTAGGGTTCAGGTTACTTGTTAGGGTTAGGGTTACTTGTTAGGGTTAAGTTTACTTTCTGGGTTTACTTGTTAGGGTTATGTTTACTTGTTAGGGTTAGTAACCTGGGTTACTTGTCAAGGTTAAGGTTACTTTCTGGGGTTACTTGTCAGGGTTAAGGTTACTTTCTGGGGTTACTTGTTAGGGTTACTTGTCAGGGTTAAGGTTGTTTTCTTGGGTTACCTGTTATGGATACTTGTTAGGCTTAGGGTTACTTGTTAGGGTTAAGGTTACTTTCTGGGGTTACTTGTTAGGGTTACTCGTTAGGGTTAAGTTTACTTTCTGGGGTTACTTTTTAGGGTTACTTGTTAGGGTTAGGGTCACTTGTCAGGGTTAGGGTTACTTGTTAGGGTTAGGGTTACTTCCTGGGTTTACTTGTTAAGGTTACTTAGGGTTAAGGTTACTTTCTGTAGTTAATTGTTAGGGTTACTCGTCAGGGTTAGGGTCACTTGTTAGGGTTATGGTTACTTTCTGGGGTTACTAGTTATGGTTACTTGACAGGGTTATGGTTACTTGTTATAATTAGGGTTACTGTTAGGGTTAGGGTTACTTTCTGGGGTTACATGTAAGGGTTAAGTATACTTTCTGGGGTTACTTGTGAGGGTTACTTGTCAGAGTTAAGTTAATTTCTGGAGTTACTTGTTAGGGTTAGGGATGCTTGTTGGGGTTAGGGTTACTTGTTAAGATTAGGGTTACTTGTCAGGGTTAAGGTTACACTCTGGGTTTACTTGTTAGGGTTACAGTTACTTTATGGGTTTATTGTTGGAGTTACTTGTTAGGGCTAAGGTTACTTTCTGGCTTTACTTTTTAGGGTTACTTGTTAGGGTTACTTGTCAGGGTTAGGGTCACTTGTTAGGGTTAGGGTTACTTGTTAGGGTTACTTGTTAGGGTTAAGGTTACTTTCTGGGGTTACTTGTTAGGGTTACTCGTTAGGGTTAAGTTTACTTTCTGGGGTTACTTTTTAGGGTTACTTGTTAGGGTTAGGGTCACTTGTCAGGGTTAGGGTTACTTGTTAGGGTTAGGGTTACTTCCTGGGTTTACTTGTTAAGGTTACTTAGGGTTAAGGTTACTTTCTGTAGTTAATTGTTAGGGTTACTCGTCAGGGTTAGGGTCACTTGTTAGGGTTATGGTTACTTTCTGGGGTTACTAGTTATGGTTACTTGACATGGTTATGGTTACTTGTTATAATTAGGGTTACTGTTAGGGTTAGGGTTACTTTCTGGGGTTACATGTAAGGGTTAAGTATACTTTCTGGGGTTACTTGTGAGGGTTACTTGTCAGAGTTAAGTTAATTTCTGGAGTTACTTGTTAGGGTTAGGGATGCTTGTTGGGGTTAGGGTTACTTGTTAAGATTAGGGTTACTTGTCAGGGTTAAGGTTACACTCTGGGTTTACTTGTTAGGGTTACAGTTACTTTATGGGTTTATTGTTGGAGTTACTTGTTAGGGCTAAGGTTACTTTCTGGCTTTACTTTTTAGGGTTACTTGTTAGGGTTACTTGTCAGGGTTAGGGTCACTTGTTAGGGTTAGGGTTACTTGTTAGGGTTACTTGTTAGGGTTAAGGTTACTTTCTGGGTTTACTTGTTAGGGTTACTCGTTAGGTTTATGGTTAGGGTTAGGGTTAGGGTTACTTGTTAGTGTTAGGGTTACTTGTCAGGGTTAAGGTTACTCTCCGGGGTTACTTGTTAGGGTTAGGGATACTTGTTGGGTTTACTTGTTAGGGTTAAGGTTACTTTCTGTGGTTACTTTTTAGGGTTACATGTCAGGGTTAAGGTTATTTTCTGGGGTTAACTCTTAGGGATACTTGCTAGGGTTCGGGTTACATGTTAGGATTGGGGTTACTTGTTAGGGTTAGGGTTACTTGTCAGGGTTAAGGTTACTTTCTGAGTTTACTTGTCAGGGTTACTTGTTAGGGCTAAGGTTACTTTCTGGGTTTACTTTTTAGGTTACTTGTCAGGATTAGGGTTACTTGTTAGGGTTAGAGTTACTTGTTAGGGGTAGGGTTACTTTCTCGGGTTACTTGTCAGGGTGAGGGTTACTTGTTAGGGTTAGGGTTACTTGCTGGGGTTACTTGTTAGGGTTACTTGTTAGGGTTCGGTTTACTTGTTAGGGTTAGGTTTACTTGTTAGGGTTAGTGTTACTTCCTGGGTTACTTGTCAGGGTTAAGGTTACTTTCTGGGTTTACTTGTTAGGGTTACTTGTTAGGGTTAGGGTTACTTTCTGGGTTTACTTCTTAAGGTTACTTAGGGTTAAGGTTACTTTCTGGGGTTAATTTTTAGGGTTACTTGTCAGGGTTATGGTTACTTGTTATGGTTAGGATCACTTGTTACGGTTAGGGTTACTTTATGGGGTTACTTGTCAGGGTTAAGGTTACTTTCTGGGGTTACTTGTTAGTGTTAAGTTTACTTTCTGGGGTTACTTGTGAGGGTTACTTGTCAGGGTTAAGAAATACTTTCTGGGGTTACTTGTTTGGGTTAGGGATACTTGTTGGGGTTACGTGTAAGGGTTACTTGTCAGGGTTAAGGTTACTTTCTGGGGTTACTTGTTAGGGTTACTTGTTAGGTTTAGGGTTACTTTCTGGGGTTACTTGTAAGGGTTAAGTTTACTTTCTGGGGTTACTTGTGAGGTTTACTTGTCAGGGTAAAGTTAATTTCTGGGGTTACTTGTTAGGGTTACTTGTCCGGGTTAGGGTTACTTGTTAGGGCTAGGGTTACTTGTTAGGGGTAGGGTTACTTCCTGGGGTTATTTGTTAGGGTTACTTGTCAGGGTTAGGGTTACTTGTTAGGATTAGGGTTACTTGTAAGGGTTAATGTTACTTTCTGGGGTTAGTGGTTAGGGTTACTTGTTAGGGTTACTTCTCAGCGTTAAGTTTACTTTCTGGGGTTACTTGTTAGGGTTAGAGTTACTTTCTGGGTTTACTTGTTAGGGTTAGTTGTTAGGATTAAGGTTACTTTCTGGGGTTAATTGTTAGGGTTACTTGTCAGGGTTAGGGTCACTTGTTAGGGTTATGGTTACTTTCTGGGGTTAATAGGTATAGTTACTTGTCAGGGTTGTGGTTACTTGTTATAGTTAGGTTTACTTGTTAGGGTTAGGGTTACTTTCTGGGGTTACTTGTCAGGGTTAAGGTTACTTTCTGGGGTTACTTTTTAGGGTTACTTGTTAGGGTTAGGGTCACTTGTCAGGGTTAGGGTTACTTGTTAGGGTTAGGGTTACTTCCTGGGTTTACTTGTTAAGGTTACTTAGGGTTAAGGTTACTTTCTGGGGTTAATTGTTAGGGTTACTCGTCAGGGTTAGTGTCACTTGTTAGGGTTATGGTTACTTTCTGGGGTTACTAGTTATGGTTACTTGACAGGGTTATGGTTACTTGTTATAATTAGGGTTACTGTTAGGGTTAGGGTTACTTTCTGGGGTTACATGTAAGGGTTAAGTATACTTTCTGGGGTTACTTGTGAGGGTTACTTGTCAGAGTTAAGTTAATTTCTGGAGTTACTTGTTAGGGTTAGGGATGCTTGTTGGGGTTAGGGTTACTTGTTAAGATTAGGGTTACTTGTCAGGGTTAAGATTACACTCTGGGTTTACTTGTCAGGGTTAAGGTTACTTTCTGGGGTTACTTGTTAGGGTTACTAGTTAGGGTTAAGTTTACTTTCTGGGGTTACTTTTTAGGGTTACTTGTTAGTGTTAGGGTTACTTGTCAGGGTTAAGGTTACTCTCCGGGGTTACTTGTTAGGGTTAGGGATATTTGTTGGGTTTACTTGTTAGGGTTAAGGTTACTTTCTGTGGTTACTTTTTAGGGTTACATGTCAGGGTTAAGGTTATTTTCTGGGGTTAACTCTTAGGGATACTTGCTAGGGTTCGGGTTACTTGTTAGGGGTAGGGTTACTTTCTGGGGTTACTTGTTAGGGTTATGGTTACATGTTAGGATTGGGGTTACTTGTTAGGGTTAGGGTTACTTGTCGGGGTTAAGGTTACTTTCTGAGTTTACTTGTCAGGGTTACTTGTTAGGGCTAAGGTTACTTTCTGGGTTTACTTTTTAGGTTACTTGTCAGGATTAGGGTTACTTGTTAGGGTTAGAGTTACTTGTTAGGGGTAGGGTTACTTTCTCGGGTTACTTGTCAGGGTGAGGGTTACTTGTTAGGGTTAGGGTTACTTGCTGGGGTTACTTGTTAGGGTTACTTGTTAGGGTTAGGTTTACTTGTTAGGGTTAGTGTTACTTCCTGGGTTACTTGTCAGGGTTAAGGTTACTTTCTGGGTTTACTTGTTAGGGTTACTTGTTAGGGTTAGGGTTACTTTCTGGGTTTACTTCTTAAGGTTACTTAGTGTTAAGGTTACTTTCTGGGGTTAATATTTAGGGTTACTTGTCAGGGTTAGGGTCACTTGTTATGGTTATGGTTATGGTTACTTCATGGGGTTAATAGTTATGGTTACTTGTCAGGGTTATGGTTACTTGTTATGGTTAGGATCACTTGTTACGGTTAGGGTTACTTTTTGGGGTTACTTGTCAGGGTTAAGGTTACTTTCTGGGGTTACTTGTTAGTGTTAAGTTTACTTTCTGGGGTTACTTGTGAGGGTTACCTGTCAGGGTTAAGAAATACTTTCTGGGGTTACTTGTTTGGGTTAGGGATACTTGTTGGGGTTACGTGTAAGGGTTACTTGTCAGGGTTAAGGTTACTTTCTGGGGTTACTTGTTAGGGTTACTTGTTAGGTTTAGGGTTACTTTCTGGGGTTACTTGTAAGGGTTAAGTTTACTTTCTGGGGTTACTTGTGAGGTTTACTTGTCAGGGTAAAGTTAATTTCTGGGGTTACTTGTTAGGGTTACTTGTCCGGGTTAGGGTTACTTGTTAGGGCTAGGGTTACTTGTTAGGGGTAGGGTTACTTCCTGGGGTTATTTGTTAGGGTTACTTGTCAGGGTTAGGGTTACTTGTTAGGATTAGGGTTACTTGTAAGGGTTAATGTTACTTTCTGGGGTTAGTGGTTAGGGTTACTTGTTAGGGTTACTTCTCAGCGTTAAGTTTACTTTCTGGGGTTACTTGTTAGGGTTAGAGTTACTTTCTGGGTTTACTTGTTAGGGTTAGTTGTTAGGATTAAGGTTACTTTCTGGGGTTAATTGTTAGGGTTACTTGTCAGGGTTAGGGTCACTTGTTAGGGTTATGGTTACTTTCTGGGGTTAATAGGTATAGTTACTTGTCAGGGTTGTGGTTACTTGTTATAGTTAGGTTTTTTTGTTAGGGTTAGGGTTACTTTCTGGGGTTACTTGTCAGGGTTAAGGTTACTTTCTGGGGTTACTTTTTAGGGTTACTTGTTAGGGTTAGGGTCACTTGTCAGGGTTAGGGTTACTTGTTAGGGTTAGGGTTACTTCCTGGGTTTACTTGTTAAGGTTACTTAGGGTTAAGGTTACTTTCTGGGGTTAATTGTTAGGGTTACTCGTCAGGGTTAGGGTCACTTGTTAGGGTTATGGTTACTTTCTGGGGTTACTAGTTATGGTTACTTGACAGGGTTATGGTTACTTGTTATAATTAGGGTTACTGTTAGGGTTAGGGTTACTTTCTGGGGTTACATGTAAGGGTTAAGTATACTTTCTGGGGTTACTTGTGAGGGTTACTTGTCAGAGTTAAGTTAATTTCTGGAGTTACTTGTTAGGGTTAGGGATGCTTGTTGGGGTTAGGGTTACTTGTTAAGATTAGGGTTACTTGTCAGGGTTAAGGTTACACTCTGGGTTTACTTGTCAGGGTTAAGGTTACTTTCTGGGGTTACTTGTTAGGGTTACTAGTTAGGGTTAAGTTTACTTTCTGGGGTTACTTTTTAAGGTTACTTAGGGTTAAGGTTACTTTCTGGGGTTAATATTTAGGGTTACTTGTCAGGGTTAGGGTCACTTGTTATGGTTATGGTTATGGTTACTTCATGGGGTTAATAGTTATGGTTACTTGTCAGGGTTATGGTTACTTGTTATGGTTAGGATCACTTGTTACGGTTAGGGTTACTTTATGGGGTTACTTGTCAGGGTTAAGGTTACTTTCTGGGGTTACTTGTTAGGGTTAAGTTTACTTTCTGGGGTTACTTGTGAGGGTTACTTGTCAGGGTTAAGGACTACTTTCTGGGGTTACTTGTTTGGGTTAGGGATACTTGTTGGGGTTACGTGTAAGGGTTACTTGTCATGGTTAAGGTCTACTTTCTGGGGTTACTTGTTAGGGTTACTTGTTAGGTTTAGGGTTACTTTCTGGGGTTACTTGTTAGGGTTACTTGTTAGGTTTAGGGTTACTTTCTGGGGTTACTTGTAAGGGTTAAGTTTACTTTCTGGGGTTACTTGTGAGGTTTACTTGTCAGGGTTAAGTTAATTTCTGGGGTTACTTGTTAGGGTTACTTGTCAGGGTTAGGGTTACTTGTTAGGGCTAGGGTTACTTGTTAGGGGTAGGTTTACTTTCTGGGGTTACTTGTTAGGGTTACTTGTCAGGGTTAGGGTTACTTGTTAGGATTAGGGTTACTTGTCAGGGTTAAGTTTACATTCTGGGGTTACTTGTTAGGGTTAGAGTTACTTTCTGGGTTTACTTGTTAGGGTTAGTTGTTAGGGTTAAGATTACTTTCTGGGGTTAATTGTTAGGGTTACTTGTCAGGGTTAGGGTCACTTGTTAGGGTTATGGTTACTTTCTGGGGTTAATAGTTATGGTTACTTGTCAGGGTTATGGTTACTTGTTATGGTTAGGTTTACTTGTTAGGGTTAGGTTTACTTGTTAGGGTTAGGGTTACTTTCTGGGGTTACTTGTCAGGGTTAAGGTTACTTTCTGGGTTTACTTGTTAGGGTTACTTGTTACGGTTAGGGTTACTTTCTGGGGTTACTTGTCAGGGTTAGGGTTAATTTCTGGGGTTAATTGTTAGGGTTACTTGTCAGGGTTAAGGTCACTTGTTAGGGTTATGGTTACTTTCTGGGGTTACTATTTATGGTTACTTGTCAGGGTTATGGTCACTTGTTACGGTTAGGGCGACTTGTTAGGGTTAGGGTTACTTGTTGGGGATACTTGTTAGGGTTAAGGTTACTTTCTGGGGTCACTTGTTAGGTTACTTGTTAGGGTTACTTGTCGGGGTTAAGGTTACTTTCTGGGGTTACTTCTGAGGGTTAGGGTTACTTTCTGGGTTTACTTGTTAGGGTTAGTTGTTAGGGCTAAGGTTACTTTCTGGGTTTACTTGTTAAGGTTACTTAGGGTTAGGTTAATTTCTGGGGTTACTTGTCAGGGTCACTTGTCAGGGTTACTTGTCAGGGTTAGTGTTACTTTCTGGGGTTACTTGTTAGGGTTAGGGTTACATGTTAGGATTGAGGTTACTTGTTAGGGTTAGGGTTACTTGTCAGGGTTAAGGTTACTTTCTGGGTTTACTTGTCAGGGTTACTTGTTAGGGCTAAGGTTACTTTCTGGGTTTACTTTTTAGGTTACTTGTCAGGATTAGGGTTACTTGTTAGGTTTAGGGTTACTTTCTGGGGTTACTTGTTAGGGTTACTTGTCAGGGTTAGGGTTACTTGTTAGGGTTAGGGTTACTTGTTAGGGGTAGGGTTACTTTCTGGGTTTACGTGTTTAGGGTTAGTTGTTAGGGTTACTTGTTAGGGTGAAGGTTACTTTCTGGGGTTACTTGTTAGGTTTAGGGTTACTTTCTGGGGTTACTTGTAAGGGTTAAGTTTACTTTCTGGGTTTACTTGTGAGGTTTACTTGTCAGGGTTAAGTTAATTTCTGGGGTTACTTGTTAGGGTTACTTGTCAGGGTTAGGGTTACTTGTTAGGGCTAGGGTTACTTGTTAGGGGTAGGGTTACTTTCTGGGGTTACTTGTTAGGGTTACTTGTCAGGGTTAGGGTTCCTTGTTAGGATTAGGGTTACTTGTAAGGGTTAAGGTTACTTTCTGGGCTTAGTGGTTAGGGTTACATGTTAGGGTTACTTCTCAGCGTTAAGTTTACTTTCTGGGGTTACTTGTTACGGTTAGAGTTACTTTCTGGGTTTACTTGTTAGGGTTAGTTGTTAGGGTTAAGATTACTTTCTGGGGTTAATTGTTAGGCTTACTTGTCAGGGTTAGGGTCACTTGTTAGGGTTATGGTTACTTTCTGGGGTTAATAGTTATGGTTACTTGTCAGGGTTATGGTTACTTGTTATGGTTAGGTTTACTTGTTAGGGTTAGGTTTACTTGTTAGGGTTAAGGTTACATTCTGGGGTTACTTGTCAGGGTTAAGGTTACTTTCTGGGTTTACTTGTTAGGGTTACTTGTTACGGTTAGGTTTACTTTCTGGGGTTACTTGTCAGGGTTACTTGTCAGGGTTAGGGTTAATTTCTGGGGTTAATTGTTAGGGTTACTTGTCAGGGTTAAGGTCACTTGTTAGGGTTATGGTTACTTTCTGGGGTTACTATTTATGGTTACTTGTCAGGGTTATGGTCACTTGTTACTGTTAGGGTGACTTGTTAGGGTTAGGGTTACTTGTTGGGGATACTTGTTAGGGTTAAGGTTACTTTCTGGGGTCACTTGTTAGGTTACTTGTTAGGGTTAGGGTTACTTGTCAGGGTTAAGGTTACTTTCTGGGGTTACTTCTGAGGGTTAGGGTTACTTTCTGGGTTTACTTGTTAGGGTTAGTTGTTAGGGCTAAGGTTACTTTCTGGGTTTACTTGTTAAGGTTACTTAGGGTTAGGTTACTTTCTGGGGTTACTTGTCAGGGTCACTTGTCAGGGTTACTTGTCAGGGTTAGTGTTACTTTCTGGGGTTACTTGTTAGGGCGAGGGATACTTTTTGGGGTTACTTGTTAGGGTTAAGTTTACCTTCTTGGCTTACTTTTTAGGGTTACTTGTAAGGGTTAATGTTACTTATTGGGCTTACCTGTTAGGGATACTTGTTTGGGTTAGGGTTACTTGTCAGGGTTAAGGTTACTTTCTGGGTTACTTGTCAGGGTTTCTTGTCAGGGTTACTCGTCAGGGTTAGGGTCCCTTGTTAGGGTTAGGGTTACTTGTTAGGATTAGGGTTACTTGTCAGGGTTAAGGTTACACTCTGGGTTTACTTGTTAGGGTTCCGGTTACTTTATAGGTTTATTGTTAGGGTTACTTGTTAGGGCTAAGGTTACTTTCTGGCTTTACTTTTTAGGGTTACTTGTTAGGGTTACTTGTCAGGGTTAGGGTCACTTGTTAGGGTTAGGATTACTTGTTAGGTTTACTTCTTAGGGTTAAGGTTACTTTCTGGGTTTACTTGTTAGGGTTACTTGTTAGGTTTAGGGTTACTTTCTGGGGTTACTTGTCAGGGTTAAGGTTACTTTCTGGGTTTACTTGTTAGGGTTACTTGTTAGGGTTAGGGTTAATTTCTGGGTTTACGTCTTAAGGTTACTTAGGGTTAAGGTTACTTTCTGGGGTTTATTGTTAGGGTTACTTGTCAGGGTTATGGTAACTTTCTGGGGTTACTTGTCAGGGTTAAGGTTACTTTCTGGGGTTACTTGTTAGGATTAAGTTTACTTTCTGGGGTTACTTGTGAGGGTTACTTGTCAGGGTTAATGACTACTTTCTGGGGTTACTTGTTTGGGTTAGGGATACTTATTAGGGTTAGGGTTACTTGTTAGGGGTAGGGTTACTTTCTGGGGTTACTTGTCAGGTTTAGGGTTACTTGTTAGGATTAGGGTTACATGTCAGGGTAAATGTTACTTTCTGGGTTTACGTGTTTAGGGTTAGTTGTTAGGGTTACTTGTTAGGGTTAGGGTTACTTGTCAGGGTGAAGGTTACTTTCTGGGTTCACTTGTTAGGGTTACTTGTGAGGGTTAGGGTTACTTTCTGGGTTTACGTCTTAAGGTTACTTAGGGTTAAGGTTACTTTCTGGGGTTAATTGTTAGGGTTACTTGTCAGGGTTAGGGTCACTTGTTATGGTTATGGTTACTTTATGGGGTTAATAGTTATGGTTACTTGTCAGGGTTATGGTCACTTGTTACGGTTAGGGCGACTTGTTAGGGTTAGGGTTACTTGTTGGGGATACTTGTTAGGGTTAAGGTTACTTTCTGGGGTCATTTGTTAGGTTACTTGTTAGGGTTAGGGTTACTTGTCAGGGTTAAGGATACTTTCTGGGGTTACTTCTGAGGGTTAGGGTTACTTTTTGGGTTTACTTGTTAGGGTTAGTTGTTAGGGCTAAGGTTACTTTCTGGGTTTACTTGTTAAGGTTATTAGGGTTAGGTTACTTTCTGGGGTCACTTGTCAGGGTTACTTGTCAGGGTTAGTGTTACTTTCTGGGGTTAGTTGTTAGGGTTAGGGTTACATGTTAGGATTGGGGTTACTTGTTAGGGTTAGGGTTACTTGTCAGGGTTAAGGTTACTTTCTGGGTTTACTTGTCAGGGTTACTTGTTAGGGCTAAGGTTACTTTCTGGGTTTACTTTTTAGGTTACTTGTCAGGATTAGGGTTACTTGTTAGGGTTAGGGTTACTTGTTAGGGGTAGGGTTACTTTCTCGGGTTACTTGTCAGGGTGAGGGTTACTTGTTAGGGTTAGGGTTACTTGCTGGGGTTACTTGTTAGGGTTACTTGTTAGGGTTAGGTTTAGTTGTTAGGGTTAGTGTTACTTCCTGGGTTACTTGTCAGGGTTAAGGTTACTTTCTGGGTTTACTTCTTAAGGTTACTTAGGGTTAAGGTTACTTTCTGGGGTTAATATTTAGGGTTACTTGTCAGGGTTAGGGTCACTTGTTATGGTTATGGTTATGGTTACTTCATGGGGTTAATAGTTATGGTTACTTGTCAGGGTTATGGTTACTTGTTATGGTTAGGATCACTTGTTACGGTTAGGGTTACTTTATGGGGTTACTTGTCAGAGTTAAGGTTACTTTCTGGAGTTACTTGTTAGTGTTAAGTTTACTTTCTGGGGATACTTCTGAGGGTTAGGGTTACTTTCTGGGTTTACTTGTTAGGGTTAGTTGTCAGGGTTAAGGTCACTTGTTAGGGTTATGGTTACTTTCTGGGGTTACTATTTATGGTTACTTGTCAGGGTTATGGTCACTTGTTACTGTTAGGGTGACTTGTTAGGGTTAGGGTTACTTGTCAGGGTTAAGGTTACTTTCTGGGGTTACTTCTGAGGGTTAGGGTTACTTTCTGGGTTTACTTGTTAGGGTTAGTTGTTAGGGCTAAGGTTACTTTCTGGGTTTACTTGTTAAGGTTACTTAGGGTTAGGTTACTTTCTGGGGTTACTTGTCAGGGTCACTTGTCAGGGTTACTTGTCAGGGTTAGTGTTACTTTCTGGGGTTACTTGTTAGGGCGAGGGATACTTTTTGGGGTTACTTGTTAGGGTTAAGTTTACCTTCTTGGCTTACTTTTTAGGGTTACTTGTAAGGGTTAATGTTACTTATTGGGCTTACCTGTTAGGGATACTTGTTTGGGTTAGGGTTACTTGTCAGGGTTAAGGTTACTTTCTGGGTTACTTGTCAGGGTTTCTTGTCAGGGTTACTCGTCAGGGTTAGGGTCCCTTGTTAGGGTTAGGGTTACTTGTTAGGATTAGGGTTACTTGTCAGGGTTAAGGTTACACTCTGGGTTTACTTGTTAGGGTTCCGGTTACTTTATAGGTTTATTGTTAGGGTTACTTGTTAGGGCTAAGGTTACTTTCTGGCTTTACTTTTTAGGGTTACTTGTTAGGGTTACTTGTCAGGGTTAGGGTCACTTGTTAGGGTTAGGATTACTTGTTAGGGTTACTTCTTAGGGTTAAGGTTACTTTCTGGGGTTACTTCTGAGGGTTAGGGTTACTTTTTGGGTTTACTTGTTAGGGTTAGTTGTTAGGGCTAAGGTTACTTTCTGGGTTTACTTGTTAAGGTTATTAGGGTTAGGTTACTTTCTGGGGTCACTTGTCAGGGTTAATTGTCAGGGTTAGTGTTACTTTCTGGGGTTACTTGTTAGGGTTAGGGTTACATGTTAGGATTGGGGTTACTTGTTAGGGTTAGGGTTACTTGTCAGGGTTAAGGTTACTTTCTGGGTTTACTTGTCAGGGTTACTTGTCAGGGTTACTTGTTAGGGCTAAGGTTACTTTCTGGGTTTAATTTTTAGGTTACTTGTCAGGATTAGGGTTACTTGTTAGGGTTAGGGTTACTTGTTAGGGGTAGGGTTACTTTCTCAGGTTACTTGTCAGGGTGAGGGTTACTTGTTAGGGTTAGGGTTACTTGCTGGGGTTACTTGTTAGGGTTACTCGTTAGGGTTAGGTTTAGTTGTTAGGGTTAGTGTTACTTCCTGGGTTACTTGTCAGGGTTAAGGTTACTTTCTGGGTTTACTTCTTAAGGTTACTTAGGGTTAAGGTTATTTTCCGGGGTTAATATTTAGGGTTACTTGTCAGGGTTAGGGTCACTTGTTATGGTTATGGTTATGGTTACTTCATGGGGTTAATAGTTATGGTTACTTGTCAGGGTTATGGTTACTTGTTATGGTTAGGATCACTTGTTACGGTTAGGGTTACTTTATGGGGTTACTTGTCAGGGTTAAAGTTACTTTCTGGAGTTACTTGTTAGGGTTAAGTTTACTTTCTGGGGTTACTTGTGAGGGTTACTTGTCAGGGTTAAGGACTACTTTCTGGGGTTACTTGTTTGGGTTAGGGATACTTGTTGGGGTTACGTGTAAGGGTTACTTGTCATGGTTAAGGTTACTTTCTGGGGTTACTTGTTAGGGTTACTTGTTAGGTTTAGGGTTACTTTCTGGGGTTACTTGTAAGGGTTAAGTTTACTTTCTGGGATTACTTGTGAGGTTTACTTGTCAGGGTTAAGTTAATTTCTGGGGTTACTTGTTAGGGTTACTTGTCAGGGTTAGGGTTACTTGTTAGGGCTAGGGTTACTTGTAAGGGTTAAGGTTACTTTCTGGGGTTAGTGGTTAGGGTTACTTGTTAGGGTTACTTATCAGCGTTAATTTACTTTCTGGGGTTACTTGTTAGGGTTAGAGTTACTTTCTGGGTTTACTTGTTAGGGTTAGTTGTTAGGGTTAAGGTTACTTTCTGGGGGTTAATAGTTATGGTTACTTGTCAGGGTTATGGTTACTTGTTATGGTTAGGTTTACTTGTTAGGGTTAGGTTTACTTGATAGGGTTAGGTTTAATTTCTGGGGTTACTTGTCAGGGTTAAGGTTACTTTCTGGGTTTACTTGTTAGGGTTACTTGTTACGGTTAGGGTTACTTTCTGGGGTTACTTGTCAGGGTTACTTGTCAGGGTTAAGGTCACTTGTTAGGGTTATGGTTACTTTCTGGGGTTACTATTTATGGTTACTTGTCAGGGTTATGGTCACTTGTTACTGTTAGGGTGACTTGTTAGGGTTAGGGTTACTTGTTGGGGATACTTGTTAGGGTTAAGGTTACTTTCTGGGGTCACTTGTTAGGTTACTTGTTAGGGTTAGGGTTACTTGTCAGGGTTAAGGTTACTTTCTGGGGATACTTCTGAGGGTTCGGGTTACTTTCTGGGTTTACTTGTTAGGGTTAGTTGTTAGGGCTAAGGTTACTTTCTGGGTTTACTTGTTAAGGTTACTTAGGGTTAGGTTACTTTCTGGGGTTACTTGTCAGGGTCACTTGTCAGGGTTACTTGTCAGGGTCAGTGTTACTTTCTGGGGTTACTTGTTAGGGCGAGGGACACTTTTTGGGGTTACTTGTTAGGGTTAAGTTTACCTTCTTGGCTTACTTTTTAGGGTTACTTGTAAGGGTTAATGTTACTTTTTGGGCTTACCTGTTAGGGATACTTGTTTGGGTTAGGGTTAATTGTCAGGGTTAAGGTTACTTTCTTGGTTACTTGTCAGGGTTTCTTGTCAGGGTTACTCGTCAGGGTTAGGGTCCCTTGTTAGGGTGAGGGTTACTTGTTAGGATTAGGGTTACTTGTCAGGGTTAATGTTACTTTATGGGTTTATTGTTAGGGTTACTTGTTAGGGCTAAGGTTACTTTCTGGCTTTACTTTTTAGGGTTACTTGTTAGGGTTACTTGTCAGTGTTAGGGTCACTTGTTATGGTTAGGGTTACTTGTTAGGGTTACTTCTTAGGGTTAAGGTTACTTTCTGGGTTTACTTGTTAGGGTTAGGGTTACTTGTTAGGGTTACTTCTTAGGGTTAAGGTTACTTTCTGGGTTTACTTGTTAGGATTACTTGTTAGGTTTAGGGTTACTTGTTAGTGTTACTTGTCAGGGTTAAGTTTAATTTCTCGGATTACTTGTCAGGGTGAGGTTTACTTGTTAGGGTTAGTGTTATTTCCTGGGTTACTTGTCAGAGTTAAGGTTACTTTCTGGGGTTACTTGTTAGGGTTACTAGTTAGGGTTAAGTTTACTTTCTGGGTTTACTTTTGATGGTTACTTGTTAGGGTTAGGGATACTTGTTGGGGTTACTTGTTAGGGTTAAGGTTACACTCTGGGGTCACTTGTTAGGGTTACTTGTTAGGGTTAGGGTTACTTGTCAGGATTAAGGTTACTTTCTTGGGTTACTAGTTAGGGTTAGGGTTAATTTCTGGGTTTACTTGTTAGGGTTAGTTGTTAGGGCTAAGGTTACTTTCTGGGTTTACTTTTTTAGGTTACTTGTTAGGGTTAGGGTTACTTGTTAGGGTTACTTGTCAGGGTTACGGTGACTTGCTACGGTTAGGGCTACTTTCTGGCTTTACTTGTTAAGGTTACTTAGGGTTAAGGTTACTTTCTCTGGTTACTTGTCAGGGTTACTTGTCAGGGTTAATGTTACTTTCTGGGGTTACTTGTTAGGGTTAATTGTTAGGTTTAGGTTTACTTTCTGGGGTTACTTGTCAGGCTTGAGGGTTACTTGTTAGGGTTAGGGTTACTTGCTGGGGTTACTTGTTAGGGTTACTTGTTAGGCTTAGGGTTACTTGTTAGGGTTAGGGTTACTTTCTGGGGTTACTTGTCAGGGTTAAGGTTACTTTCTGGGGTTACTTGTTCGGGTTAAGTTTACTTTCTGGGGTTACTTGTGAGGGTTACTTGTCAGGGTTAAGGACTACTTTCTGGGGTTACTTGTTTGGGTTAGGGATACTTGTTGGGGTTACGTGTAAGGGTTACTCGTTAAGGTTAAGGTTACTTTCTGGGGTTACTTGTTAGGGTTACTTGTCAGGGTTAGGGTTACTTGTTAGAATTAGAGTTACTTGTTAGGGTTGGGGTTACTTGTCAGGGTTAAGGTTACTTTCTGGCTTTACGTGTTAGGGTTAGGGTTACTTTCTGGGTTTACTTGTTAGGGTTACTTGTTAGGGCTAAGGTTACTTTCTGGGTTTACTTTTTAGGTTACTTGTTAGGGTTACTCTTTAGGGTTAAATGTCAGGGTTAGGGTCACTTGTTAGGGTTAGGATTACTTGTTAGGGTTAGGGTTACTTTCTGGTTTTACTTGTTAGGGTTACTTGTTAGGGTTAATGTTACTTTCTGGGCTTACTTTTTAGGGTTAGTGGTTAGGGTTAGGTTTACTTGTTAGTGTTACTTGTCAGGGTTAAGGTTACTTTCTCGGGTTACCTGTAAGGGTTAGGTTTACTTGTTAGGGTTAGTGTTACTTGTTAGGATTAGGGTTACTTGTCAGGGTTAAGGTTACACTGTGGGTTTACTTGTTAGGGTTACGGTTACTTTATGGGTTTATTGTTAGGGTTACTTGTTAGGGCTAAGGTTACTTTCTGGCTTTACTTTTTAGGGTTACTTGTTAGGGTTACTTGTCACGGTTAGGGTCACTTGTTAGGGTTAGGGTTACTTGTTAGGGTTACTTCTTAGGGTTAAGGTTACTTTCTGGGTTTACTTGTTAGGGTTACTTGTTAGGTTTAGGGTTACTTGTTAGTGTTACTTGTCAGGGTTAAGTTTAATTTCTCGGATTACTTGTCAGGGTGAGGTTTACTTGTTAGGGTTAGTGTTATTTCCTGGGTTACTTGTCAGGGTTAAGGTTACTTTCTGGGGTTACTTGTTAGGGTTACTAGTTAGGGTTAAGTTTACTTTCTGGGGTTACTTTTTAGGGTTACTTGTTAGGGTTAGGGTCACTTGTCAGGGTTAAGGTTACTTTCTGGGTTTACTTGTTAGTGTTACTTGTTAGGGTAAGGGTTACTTTCTGGGGTTACTAGTCATGGTTACTTGTCAGGGTTGTGGATACTTGTTATGGTTAGGGTTACTTGTTAGGGTTAGGGTTGCTTGTTAGGGTTAGGGTTACTTCCTGGGGTTACTTGTCAGGGTTAAGGTTACTTTCTGGGGTTACTTGTTAGGGTTAAGTTTTCTTTCTGGGTTTACATGTGAGGGTTACTTGTCAGGGTTAAGGTTACTTTCTGGGTTTACTTGTTATGGTTACTTGTGAGGGTTAGGGTTACTTTCTGGGTTTACGTCTTAAGGTTACTTAGGGTTAACGTAACTTTCTGGGGTTAATTGTTAGGGTTACTTGTCAGGGTTATGGTTACTTGTTATGGTTAGGGTCACTTGTTAGGGTTAGGGTAACTTTCTGGGGTTACTTGTTAGGGTTACTTGTCAAGGTTAGGGTTACTTGTTAGGGTTAGGGTTACTTGTTAGGGGTAGGGTTACTTTCTGGGGTTACTTGTCAGGTTTAGGGTTACTTGTTAGGATTAGGGTTACTTGTCAGGGTTAAGGTTACTTTCTGGGTTTACGTGTTTAGGGTTAGTTGTTAGGGTTACTTGTTAGGGTTAGGGTTACTTGTTAGTGTTAGGGTTAATTGTCAGGGTGAAGATTACTTTCTGGGTTTACTTGTTAGGGTTACTTGTGAGGGTTAGGGTTACTTTCTGGGTTTACGTCTTAAGTTTACTTAGGGTTAAGGTTACTTTCTGGGGTTAATTGTTAGGGTTACTTGTCAGGGTTAGGGTCACTTGTTATGGTTATGGTTACTTTATGGGGTTAATAGTTATGGTTACTTGTCAGGGTTATGGTTACTTGTTATGGTTAGGGTCACTTGTTAGGGTTAGGGTAACTTTCTGGGGTTACTTGTCAGGGTTAAGGTTACTTTCTGGGGTTACTTGTTAGGATTAAGTTTACTTTCTGGGGTTACTCGTGAGGGTTACTTGTCAGGGTTAATGACTACTTTCTGGGGTTACTTGTTTGGGTTAGGGATACTTGTTGGGGTTACGTGTAAGGGTTACTCGTCAGGGTTAAGGTTACTTTCTGGGGTTACTTGTTAGGGTTACTTGTTAGGTTTAGGGTTACTTTCTGGGGTTACTTGTTAGGGTTACTTGTCAGGGTTAGGGTTACTTGTTAGGGTTACTTATTAGGGGTAGGGTTGCTTTCTGGGGTTACTTGTCAGGGTTAAGGTTACTTTCTGGGTTTACTTGTTAGGGTTAGTTGTTAGGGCTAAGGTTACTTTCTGGGTTTACTTGTTAAGGTTACTTAGGGTTAGGTTACTTTCTGGGGTTACTTGTCAGGGTCACTTGTCAGGGTTACTTGTCAGGGTTAGTGTTACTTTCTGGGGTTACTTGTTAGGGCGAGGGATACTTTTTGGGGTTACTTGTTAGGGTTAAGTTTACCTTCTTGGCTTACTTTTTAGGGTTACTTGTAAGGGTTAATGTTACTTATTGGGCTTACCTGTTAGGGATACTTGTTTGGGTTAGGGTTACTTGTCAGGGTTAAGGTTACTTTCTGGGTTACTTGTCAGGGTTTCTTGTCAGGGTTACTCGTCAGGGTTAGGGTCCCTTGTTAGGGTTAGGGTTACTTGTTAGGATTAGGGTTACTTGTCAGGGTTAAGGTTACACTCTGGGTTTACTTGTTAGGGTTCCGGTTACTTTATAGGTTTATTGTTAGGGTTACTTGTTAGGGCTAAGGTTACTTTCTGGCTTTACTTTTTAGGGTTACTTGTTAGGGTTACTTGTCAGGGTTAGGGTCACTTGTTAGGGTTAGGATTACTTGTTAGGGTTACTTCTTAGGGTTAAGGTTACTTTCTGGGGTTACTTCTGAGGGTTAGGGTTACTTTTTGGGTTTACTTGTTAGGGTTAGTTGTTAGGGCTAAGGTTACTTTCTGGGTTTACTTGTTAAGGTTATTAGGGTTAGGTTACTTTCTGGGGTCACTTGTCAGGGTTACTTGTCAGGGTTAGTGTTACTTTCTGGGGTTACTTGTTAGGGTTAGGGTTACATGTTAGGATTGGGGTTACTTGTTAGGGTTAGGGTTACTTGTCAGGGTTAAGGTTACTTTCTGGGTTTACTTGTCAGGGTTACTTGTCAGGGTTACTTGTTAGGGCTAAGGTTACTTTCTGGGTTTAATTTTTAGGTTACTTGTCAGGATTAGGGTTACTTGTTAGGGTTAGGGTTACTTGTTAGGGGTAGGGTTACTTTCTCAGGTTACTTGTCAGGGTGAGGGTTACTTGTTAGGGTTAGGGTTACTTGCTGGGGTTACTTGTTAGGGTTACTCGTTAGGGTTAGGTTTAGTTGTTAGGGTTAGTGTTACTTCCTGGGTTACTTGTCAGGGTTAAGGTTACTTTCTGGGTTTACTTCTTAAGGTTACTTAGGGTTAAGGTTATTTTCCGGGGTTAATATTTAGGGTTACTTGTCAGGGTTAGGGTCACTTGTTATGGTTATGGTTATGGTTACTTCATGGGGTTAATAGTTATGGTTACTTGTCAGGGTTATGGTTACTTGTTATGGTTAGGATCACTTGTTACGGTTAGGGTTACTTTATGGGGTTACTTGTCAGGGTTAAAGTTACTTTCTGGAGTTACTTGTTAGGGTTAAGTTTACTTTCTGGGGTTACTTGTGAGGGTTACTTGTCAGGGTTAAGGACTACTTTCTGGGGTTACTTGTTTGGGTTAGGGATACTTGTTGGGGTTACGTGTAAGGGTTACTTGTCATGGTTAAGGTTACTTTCTGGGGTTACTTGTTAGGGTTACTTGTTAGGTTTAGGGTTACTTTCTGGGGTTACTTGTAAGGGTTAAGTTTACTTTCTGGGATTACTTGTGAGGTTTACTTGTCAGGGTTAAGTTAATTTCTGGGGTTACTTGTTAGGGTTACTTGTCAGGGTTAGGGTTACTTGTTAGGGCTAGGGTTACTTGTAAGGGTTAAGGTTACTTTCTGGGGTTAGTGGTTAGGGTTACTTGTTAGGGTTACTTATCAGCGTTAATTTACTTTCTGGGGTTACTTGTTAGGGTTAGAGTTACTTTCTGGGTTTACTTGTTAGGGTTAGTTGTTAGGGTTAAGGTTACTTTCTGGGGGTTAATAGTTATGGTTACTTGTCAGGGTTATGGTTACTTGTTATGGTTAGGTTTACTTGTTAGGGTTAGGTTTACTTGATAGGGTTAGGTTTAATTTCTGGGGTTACTTGTCAGGGTTAAGGTTACTTTCTGGGTTTACTTGTTAGGGTTACTTGTTACGGTTAGGGTTACTTTCTGGGGTTACTTGTCAGGGTTACTTGTCAGGGTTAAGGTCACTTGTTAGGGTTATGGTTACTTTCTGGGGTTACTATTTATGGTTACTTGTCAGGGTTATGGTCACTTGTTACTGTTAGGGTGACTTGTTAGGGTTAGGGTTACTTGTTGGGGATACTTGTTAGGGTTAAGGTTACTTTCTAGGGTCACTTGTTAGGTTACTTGTTAGGGTTAGGGTTACTTGTCAGGGTTAAGGTTACTTTCTGGGGATACTTCTGAGGGTTCGGGTTACTTTCTGGGTTTACTTGTTAGGGTTAGTTGTTAGGGCTAAGGTTACTTTCTGGGTTTACTTGTTAAGGTTACTTAGGGTTAGGTTACTTTCTGGGGTTACTTGTCAGGGTCACTTGTCAGGGTTACTTGTCAGGGTTAGTGTTACTTTCTGGGGTTACTTGTTAGGGCGAGGGACACTTTTTGGGGTTACTTGTTAGGGTTAAGTTTACCTTCTTGGCTTACTTTTTAGGGTTACTTGTAAGGGTTAATGTTACTTTTTGGGCTTACCTGTTAGGGATACTTGTTTGGGTTAGGGTTAATTGTCAGGGTTAAGGTTACTTTCTTGGTTACTTGTCAGGGTTTCTTGTCAGGGTTACTCGTCAGGGTTAGGGTCCCTTGTTAGGGTGAGGGTTACTTGTTAGGATTAGGGTTACTTGTCAGGGTTAAGGTTACTTTATGGGTTTATTGTTAGGGTTACTTGTTAGGGCTAAGGTTACTTTCTGGCTTTACTTTTTAGGGTTACTTGTTAGGGTTACTTGTCAGTGTTAGGGTCACTTGTTATGGTTAGGGTTACTTGTTAGGGTTACTTCTTAGGGTTAAGGTTACTTTCTGGGTTTACTTGTTAGGGTTAGGGTTACTTGTTAGGGTTACTTCTTAGGGTTAAGGTTACTTTCTGGGTTTACTTGTTAGGATTACTTGTTAGGTTTAGGGTTACTTGTTAGTGTTACTTGTCAGGGTTAAGTTTAATTTCTCGGATTACTTGTCAGGGTGAGGTTTACTTGTTAGGGTTAGTGTTATTTCCTGGGTTACTTGTCAGAGTTAAGGTTACTTTCTGGGGTTACTTGTTAGGGTTACTAGTTAGGGTTAAGTTTACTTTCTGGGTTTACTTTTGATGATTACTTGTTAGGGTTAGGGTTACTTGTTGGGGTTACTTGTTAGGGTTAAGGTTACACTCTGGGGTCACTTGTTAGGGTTACTTGTTAGGGTTTGGGTTACTTGTCAGGATTAAGGTTACTTTCTGGGGTTACTTGTTAGGGTTAGGGTTAATTTCTAGGTTTACTTGTTAGGGTTAGATGTTAGGGCTGAGGTTACTTTCTGGGTTTACTTTTTATGGTTACTTGTTAGGGTTAGGGTTACTTGTTAGGGTTACTTGTCGGGGTTAAGGTGACTTGTTACGGTTAGGGCTACTTTCTGGGTTTACCTGTTAAGGTTACTTAGGGTTAAGGTTACTTTCTCGGGTTACTTGTCAGGGTTACTTGTCAGGGTTAATGTTACTTTCTGGGGTTACTTGTTAGGGTTACTTGTTAGGTTTAGGTTTACTTTCTGGGGTTACTTGTTAGGGTTACTTGTCAGGGTTAGGGTTACTTGTTAGGATTAGGGTTACTTGTCAGGGTTAAGTTTACTTTCTGGGGTTACTTGTTAGGGTTAGAGTTACTTTCTGGGTTTACTTGTTAGGGTTAGTTGTTAGGGCTAATTTTACTTTCTGGGTTTACTTTTGATGGTTACTTGTTAGGGTTAGGGATACTTGTTGGGGTTACTTGTTAGGGTTAAGGTTACATTCTGGGGTCACTTGTTGGGGTTACTTGTTAGGGTTAGGGTTACTTGCTGGGGTTACTTGTTAGGGTTACTTGTTAGGCTTAGGGTTACTTGTTAGGGTTAGGGTTACTTTCTGAGGTGACTTGTCAGGGTTAAGGATACTTTCTGGGGTTACTTGTCAGGGTTAAGGTTACTTTCTGGGGTTACTAGTTAGGGTTAGGGATTCTTGTTGGGTTTACGTCTAAGGGTTACTTGTCATGGTTAAGGTTACTATCTGGGGTTACTTGTTATGGTTACTTGTCAGGGTAAGGGTTACTTGTTAGGGTTAGGGTTACTTGTTACGGGTAGGGTTACTTTCTCGGGTTACTGTCAGGGTGAGGGTTACTTGTTATGGTTAGGGTTACTTGCTGGGGTTACTTGTTAGGGTTACTTGTTAGGGTTAGGTTTACTTGTTAGGGTTAGTGTTACTTCCTGGGTTACTTGTCAGGGTTAAGGTTACTTTCTGGGTTTACTTCTTAAGGTTACTTAGGGTTAAGGTTACTTTCTGGGGTTAATTGTTAGGGTTACTTGTCAGGGTTAGGGTTACTTGTTAGGGGTAGGGTTACTTTCTGGGGTTACTTGTCAGGTTTATGTTTACTTGTTAGGATTAGGTTTACTTGTTAGGGGTAGGGTTACTTTCTGGGGTTACTTGTCAGGTTTAGGGTTACTTGTTAGGGTTAGGGTTACTTGTTAGGGGTAGGGTTACTTTCTGGGGTTACTTGTCAGGTTTAGGGTTACTTGTTAGGATTAGGGTTACTTGTCAGGGTTAAGGTTACTTTCTGGGTTTACGTGTTTAGGGTTAGTTGTTAGGCTTACTTGTCAGGGTTACGGTGACTTGCTACGGTTAGGGCTACTTTCTGGCTTTACTTGTTAAGGTTACTTAGGGTTAAGGTTACTTTCTCTGGTTACTTGTCAGGGTTACTTGTCAGGGTTAATGTTACTTTCTGGGGTTACTTGTTAGGGTTAATTGTTAGGTTTAGGTTTACTTTCTGGGGTTAGTTGTCAGGCTTGAGGGTTACTTGTTAGGGTTAGGGTTACTTGCTGGGGTTACTTGTTAGGGTTACTTGTTATGGTTAGGGTCACTTGTTAGGGTTAGGGTAACTTTCTGGGGTTACTTGTCAGGGTTAAGGTTACTTTCTGGGGTTACTTGTTAGGATTAAGTTTACTTTCTGGGGTTACTTGTGAGGGTTACTTGTCAGGGTTAATGACTACTTTCTGGGGTTACTTGTTTGGGTTAGGGATACTTGTTAGGGTTAGGGTTACTTGTTAGGGGTAGGGTTACTTTCTGGGGTTACTTGTCAGGTTTAGGGTTACTTGTTAGGATTAGGGTTACTTGTCAGGGTTAAGGTTACTTTCTGGGTTTACTTGTTATGGTTACTTGTGAGGATTAGGGTTACTTTCTGGGTTTACGTCTTAAGGTTACTTAGGGTTAAGGTTACTTTCTGGGGTTAATTGTTAGGGTTACTTGTCAGGGTTAGGGTCACTTGTTATGGTTATGGTTACTTTATGGGGTTAATGGTTATGGTTACTTGTCAGGGTTATGGTTACTTGTTATGGTTAGGGTCACTTGTTAGGGTTAGGGTAACTTTCTGGGGTTACTTGTCAGGGTTAAGGTTACTTTCTGGGGTTACTTGTTAGGATTAAGTTTACTTTCTGGGGTTACTCGTGAGGGTTACTTGTCAGGGTTAATGACAACTTTCTGGGGTTACTTGTTTGGGTTAGGGATACTTGTTGGGGTTACGTGTAAGTGTTACTCGTCAGGGTTAAGGTTACTTTCTGGGGTTACTTGTTAGGATTAAGTTTACTTTCTGGGGTTACTCGTGAGGGTTAGGGATACTTGTTGGGTGTACTTGTTAGGGTTAAGGTTACTTTCTGTGGTTACTTTTTAGGGTTACTTGTCAGAGTTAAGGTTATTTTCTGGGGTTAACTGTTAGGGATACTTGTTAGAGTTCGGGTTACTTGTTAGGGTAGGGTTACTTTCTGGGGTTACTTGTTAGGGTTACTTGTCAGGGTTAGGGTTACTTGTTAGAATAAGAGTTACTTGTTAGGGTTTGGGTTACTTGTCAGGGTTAAGGTTACTTTTTGGCTTTACGTGTTATGGTTAGGGTTACTTTCTGGGTTTACTTGTTAGGGTTACTTGTTAGGGCTAAGGTTACTTTCTGGGTTTACTTTTTAGGTTACTTGTTAGGGTTACTCTTTAGGGTTACTTGTCAGGGTTAGGGTCACTTGTTAGGGTTAGGGTTACTTGTTAGGGTTAGGGTTACTTTCTGGTTTTACTTGTTAGGGTTACTTGTTAGGGTTAATGTTACTTTCTGGGCTTACTTTTTAGGGTTAGTGGTTAGGGTTAGGTTTACTTGTTAGTGTTACTTGTCAGGGTTAAGGTTACTTTCTCGGGTTACCTGTAAGGGTTAGGTTTACTTGTTAGGGTTAGTGTTACTTGTTAGGATTAGGGTTACTTGTCAGGGTTAAGGTTACACTCTGGGTTTACTTGTTAGGTCTACGGTTACTTTATGGGTTTATTGTTAGGGTTACTTGTTAGGGCTAAGGTTACTTTCTGGCTTTATTTTTTAGGGTTACTTGTTAGGGTTACTCGTCACGGTTAGGGTCACTTGTTAGGGTTAGGGTTACTTGTTAGGGTTACTTCTTAGGGTTAAGGTTACTTTCTGGGTTTACTTGTTAGGGTTACTTGTTAGGTTTAGGGTTACTTGTTAGTGTTATTTGTCAGGGTTAAGTTTACTTTCTCGGATTACTTGCCAGGGTGAGGTTTACTTGTTAGGGTTAGTGTTATTTCCTGGGTTACTTGTCAGGGTTAAGGTTACTTTCTGGGGTTACTTGTTAGGGTTACTAGTTAGGGTTAAGTTTACTTTCTGGGGTTACTTTTTAGGGTTACTTGTTAGGGTTAGGGTCACTTGTCAGGGTTAGGGTTACTTGTCAGGGTTAAGGTTACTTTCTGGGTTTACTTGTTAGTGTTACTTGTTAGGGTAAGGGTTACTTTCTGGGGTTACTAGTCATGGTTACTTGTCAGGGTTGTGGATACTTGTTATGGTTAGGGTTACTTGTTAGGGTTAGGGTTGCTTGTTAGGGTTAGGGTTACTTCCTGGGGTTACTTGTCAGGGTTAAGGTTACTTTCTGGGGTTACTTGTTAGGGTTAAGTTTTCTTTCTGGGTTTACATGTGAGGGTTACTTGTCAGGGTTAAGGTTACTTTCTGGGGTTACTTGATATTGTTACTTGTCAGGGTTAAGGTTACTCTCTGGGGTTAATTGTTAGGGTTAGGGTTACTTTCTGGGGTTACTTGTCAGGGTTAGGGTTACTTGTTAGGATTAGGGTTACTTGTCAGGATTAAGGTTACTTTCTGGGGTTAGTTTTTAGGGTTACTTGTTAGGGTTAGGGTTACTTGTTAGTGTTAGGGTTACTTGTCAGGGTTAAGGTTACTCTCTGGGGTTACTTGTTAGGGTTAGGGATACTTGTTGGGTTTACTTGTTAGGGTTAAGGTTACTTTCTGTGGTTACTTTTTAGGGTTACATGTCAGGATTAAGGTCATTTTCTGGGGTTAACTCTTAGGGATACTTGTTAGGGTTCGGGTTACTTGTTAGGGGTAGGGTTACTTTCTGGGGTTACTTGTTAGGGTTAGGGTTACATGTTAGGATTGCGGTTACTTGTTAGGGTTAGGGTTACTTGTCAGGGTTAAGGTTACTTTCTGGGTTTACTTGTTAGGGTTACTTGTTAGGGCTAAGGTTACTTTCTGGGTTTACTTTTTAGGTTACTTGTCAGGGTTAGGGTTACTTGTTAGGGTTAGGGTTACTTGTTAGGGGTAGGGTTACTTTCTCGGGTTACTTGTCAGGGTGAGGGTTACTTGTTAGGGTTAGGGTTACTTGCTGGGGTTACTTGTTAGGGTTACTTGTTAGGGTTAGGTTTACTTGTTAGGGTAAGTGTTACTTCCTGGGTTACTTGTCAGGGTTAAGGTTACTTTCTGGGTTTACTTGTTAGGGTTACTTGTTAGGGTTAGGGTTACTTTCTGGGTTTACGTCTTAAGGTTACTTAGGGTTAACGTAATTTTTTGGGGTTAATTGTTAGGGTTACTTGTCAGGGTTATGGTTACTTGTTATGGTTAGGGTCACTTGTTAGGGTTAGGGTAACTTTCTGGGGTTACTTGTCAGGGTTAAGGTTACTTTCTGGGGTTACTTGTTAGGATTAAGTTTACTTTCTGGGGTTACTTGTGAGGGTTACTTGTCAGGGTTAATGACTACTTTCTGGGGTTACTTGTTTGGGTTAGGGATACTTGTTGGGGTTACGTGTAAGGGTTACTCGTCAGGGTTAAGGTTACTTTCTGGGGTTACTTGTTAGGGTTACTTGTTAGGTTTAGGGTTACTTTCTGGGGTTACTTGTTAGGGTTACTTGTCAAGGTTAGGGTTACTTGTTAGGGTTAGGGTTACTTGTTAGGGGTAGGGTTACTTTCTGGGGTTACTTGTCAGGTTTAGGGTTACTTGTTAGGATTAGGGTTACTTGTCAGGGTTAAGGTTACTTTCTGGGTTTACGTGTTTAGGGTTAGTTGTTAGGGTTACTTGTTAGGGTTAGGGTTACTTGTTAGTGTTAGGGTTAATTGTCAGGGTGAAGGTTACTTTCTGGGTTTACTTGTTAGGGTTACTTGTGAGGGTTAGGGTTACTTTCTGGGTTTACGTTTTAAGGTTACTTAGGGTTAAGGTTACTTTCTGGGGTTAATTGTTAGGGTTACTTGTCAGGGTTAGGGTCACTTGTTATGGTTATGGTTACTTTATGGGGTTAATAGTTATGGTTACTTGTCAGGGTTATGGTTACTTGTTATGGTTAGGGTCACTTGTTAGGGTTAGGGTAACTTTCTGGGGTTACTTGTCAGGGTTAAGGTTACTTTCTGGGTTTACGTGTTAGGGTTAGGGTTACTTTCTGGGTTTACTTGTTAGGGTTACTTGTTAGGGCTAATGTTACTTTCTGGGTTTACTTTTTAGGTTACTTGTTAGGGTTACTTGTTAGGGTTACTTGTCAGGGTTAAGGTTACTTTCTGGGTTTACGTGTTACGGTTATGGTTACACTATGGGTTTACTTGTCAGGGTTACTTGTTAGGGCTAATGTTACTTTCTGGGTTTACTTTTTAGGTTACTTGGTAGGGTTACTCTTTAGGGTTACTTGTCAGGGTTAGGGTCACTTGTTAGGGTTAGGGTTACTTGTTAGGGTTAGGGTTACTTGTTAGGGTTAGGGTTACATTCTGGTTTTACTTGTTAGGGTTACTTGTTAGGGTTAATGTTACTTTCTGGGGTTACTTTTTAGGGTTAGTGGTTAGGGTTACTTAGTGTTACTTGTCAGGGTTAAGGTTACTTTCTCGGGTTACTTGTAAGGGTTAGGTTTACTTGTTAGGGTTAGTGTTACTTCCTGGGTTACTTGTCAGGGTTAATGTTACTTTCTGGGTTTACTTGTTAGGGTTACTTGTCAGGGTTAGGGTCACTTGTTAGGGTTATGGTTACTTTCTGGGGTTACTATTTATGGTTACTTGACAGGGTTATTGTTACTTGTTATGGTTAGGGTTACTGTTAGGTTTAGGGTTACTTTCTGGGGTTACTTGTGAGGGTTACTTGTCAGGGTTAAGTTAATTTCTGGGGTTACTTGTTAGGGTTAGGGATACTTGTTGGGGTTATGTGTAAGGGTTACTTGTCAGGGTTAGGGTTACTTGTTAGGGCTAGGGTTACTTGTTAGGGGTAGGGTTACTTTCTGGGGTTACTTGTTAGGGTTACTTGTCAGGGTTAGGGTTACTTGTTAGGATTAGGGTTACTGGTCAGGGTTAAGTTTACTTTCTGGGGTTACTTGTTAGGGTTAGAGTTACTTTCTGGGTTTACTTGTTAGGGTTACGTTGTTAGGGCTAATTTTCTTTCTGGGTTTACTTTTGATGATTACTTGTTAGGGTTAGGGTTACTTGTTCGGGTTACTTGTTAGGGTTAG